>NW_027671907.1:0-265606 GCF_964165515.1 Mesoplodon bidens
GAGTGAGAAGGAAAAAACTAGTCTTCCTCCCGTGTTTCTCCTTTGCTCTCACATTATTACCACATTCACAACACTTCTGACACCAGATGTGTGGGGGTTTTAATCACACCAAGCAAGCAATTCTGTGACACCAACTGAGTATCCTACAATTTAACTCAGTCCTGACACTATCTACCTGGAGATAGCATCAGATTCCACAAGTTAAGGGCTCAGCCTTAACTGAGACTGCCCTCCACTTCAGATGCTAATCACAAGCAGTAGGTCCTCAGATTACCCACAACTTCTGTCCCAGTCAAAGGTTCCCATGACCTCTTCCCCCTTGGATTTATTTGCTAAAACAGTGCAGAGAACTCAGGGAAACACTTATGTTTACCAGTGTGATAAAGGATACAGATAAACAGCCAGAAAAAGAGATGGGGCGGGGAGGGGGGCACTTTTTTGTGCTTTCCTCTATCGTTCATTCACTGTAGTCATCTGAGCCTAGTTTTTCTTTTTGGCAGGGCCAAATGCGAAGTGCTTTTCACTGGTATCCCATTTAATCCTCACAACAAATCCTGTGAGATATTTACTCTCATCAATCCATTTTACTGATAAGGAAACTCGAACTTAGACTGAGTAATTGGCTCAAGTCTCAGAGCTAGTATCAGACACAAATGAGACTGAAAGCAAGTTATAACTAATGGGAAAGAACATACTCTTACTCCTTCTGCTATGCTGCCATACAATGCCTTATAAATAAACATGATGTGAATTTAATAACTGTTCCCTAATTTCTTCCTATAATTAAAAATGACTTCTTTGGATGTAAAGCAACCAGAATTCCCATAACTGCTGATACAAATGTAAAATAAAATGGTGCCACTACTTTGGAAAGCTAAACACAGGCACACTCAATGATCCAGCAATTCTACCTCTATGTTTATACCCAACAGAAATGTGTCTATATGTACACTAAGAGACATGTACAAGAACATTCATAGCTATTCATAAAAGCTCCGAAGCAGAACAAACTCAAACATATAATAGAATGCATAAATAAACTGTAGTATATATATTTTAAATGGATAGCCATCAAGGACCTACTGTATAGTACAGGGAACTCTGCTCAATATTCTGTAACAACCTAATTGGGAGAACAATGTGAAAAAGAATAGATACTTATAACTGAATCACTTTGTTGTACACCTGAAACTAACACAACATTGTTAATCAACTGTACTCCAATGTAAAATAAAAAGTTAAAAAAAATACTGCAGTATAATCATACAATGGAATACTATAAAGCAATGGTTCTCAAACTCTCTGGTTTCAGTAATCCTTTGTACACTTAAGGAAATACTGAGGACAACCACCCTAGCTTCCCCCTCCCCAAGAGCTTTAGTTTGTGTGGGTTATCACTATCAATATTTACTCTTTCACAAAACTGAGAAAATATAATACACTAATTGATAAGGTAATCAAAACTTCCCAACAAATAAAAGCCCAGGACCAGTTGGCTTTACCAGTGAATTCTACCAAACATTTAAAGAATAATTAACACCAATCCTTCTCAAACCCTTCCAAAAAACTGAAGAGGCCATTTAACAAGGCCAACATTACCGTTATACCAAAGCTACACGAGGCACTATAAGAAAAGAAAATTATAGGCCAATTTCCCTGATGAATATAGATGCAAAAATCTTCAACAAAATACTAGCAAACTGATTTCAAGAGCACATTAAAAAGATCTGATACCGTAATCAAGTGGGATTTACCCCTGGGATGCAAGGATGGTTCCATAAAGGCCATATATGACAAGCTTATAGCTAATATACTCAATGATAAAAAGCTAAAAGCTCTCCTCTAAGATCAGGAAAAAGACAAGGATGCACACACTCCCACCGATTCTATTCAACATAATATTGTAAGTCCTACCAGAGCAATTAGGCAAGAAAAAGAAATAAAAGGCATTCGAATCAGAAAGGAAGATGTAAAATTGTCTGTTTGCAGAAGACAAGATATTACATATAGAAACCCTAAAGACTCCACCAAAAAACTGTTAGCACTAATAAATGAACTCAGCAAAATTGCAGAATACAAAATCAACATACAAAAATCAACTGCATTTCTATATGCTAACAATAAACTATTCGAAAAAGAAATTAAGAAAATCCAATGTATAATAGCATCAAAAAGAATAAAATACTTAAGAATAAATGTAACCAAGGTGAAAAGTCTTATACACAGAAAACTATAAGACATTGATTAAAGAAACTGACAACACAAATAAATGAAAAGACATCTTCTGTTCTTGGACTGGAAGAATTAATATTGTTGAAATGTCCATACTACACAAAAACATCTATAGATTCCATGTAATCTCTATCAAAATTCCAGTGGCATTTTTCACATAGGGAAAAAAAATTCTAAAATTCACATGGAACCACAGAAGACCCCAAATAGCCAAAGCAATCTTAAAGAAAAACTAAGCTGGAAACATCACATTTCCTTATTTCAAACTATGTTGCAAAGCTATAAAAATCAAAACAGTATGGTATTGGCATAAAAAACAGACACATAGGCCAAAGGAACAGAATCATGAGCCCAGACATAACCCACACATATATGGTCAACTAATCTTTGACAAAGGTGCCAAGAATATACAACAGAGAAATGACAGTTTCTTCAATAAAGTGATGCTGGGAAAACTGTATATCCACATACAAAAGAATAAAATTGGACCCTTGTCTTACATCACACACAGAAATCAACTCAAAAATGGATTAAAAACTTAAACCTAAAACCTGAAACCGCAAAACTCCTAGAAGAAAACATAGGGAAAAAGGCCCTTGACAATTAGTGATGACTTTTTGGACACCAAAAGCACAAGCAACAAAAGCAGTAATAAATAAGTAAGACTACATTAAAATGAAAAGCTTCTGCACAGCAAAAGAAACCACCAACAAAATGAAAAGGCAACCTAAAAATGGGAGAAAATATTTGCAAACCTTATCTGACAAAAAGTTAGTATCTAGGGCTTCCCTGGTGGCGCAGTGGTTGAGAGTCTGCCTGCTGATGCAGGGGACACGGATTCGTGCCTGGGTCCGGGAAGATCCCACATGCTGTGGAGCGGCTAGGCCCGTGAGCCATGGCCGCTGAGCCTGCACGTCTGGAGCCTGTGCTCTGCAACGGGAGAGGCCACAACAGTGAGAGGCCCGCATACCGCAAAAAAAAAAAAAAAAAAAAGTTAATATCTAAAATATATAAGGAACTCATATAACTCAATACCAGAAATGAACAATCCAATTAAAAATGGACAGAAGACTCAGATATTTTTTCAAAGAAGACGTACAAATGGCCAACAGGTACATGAAAAGATGTTCAACATCACTGCTCATCAAGGAAATGCCAATCAAAACTGGATGAGATATCACTTCATACCCATTAGGATGCTATCAACAAAAAGATAATAGATAAGTGTTGGTGAAGATGTGAAGAAAGGGAATCTTTGTGCACCCTTGGTGTGAATGTAGATTGGCACAGCCACTGTAAAAAACAGTATGGAAGAGTCCTGAAAAAATTAAAAGCAGAACTACCATATATTCCACCAATCCAACTTCTAGGATTATATCCAAAGATGATGAAATCACTGTAAGAGATAGCTGCACTCCCATATTCATTTCAGCATTGTTCACAACAGCCAAGATATGGAAACAACCTAAGTGTCCATCAGTGAATGAATGGATAAAGAAAATATGTTTTACACACACCCACACACACAAACACAAAAGAATACTATTCAGTCATAAAAAAGAAGAAAATTCTGCCACTTGTGACAACCTTGCGGGCATTAGGCTAAGTCAGACAGAGAAAGACAAATAATGTACATATGTATCCCACTTATATGTGGAATATAAAAACACTGTACTAATAGAAACATTGTACTAACAGAATAGAATGGTGGTTGCCAGGGGCTATGGATGGGGGAAATGGGAGATGTTGGTCAAAGGATACAAACTTTCAGTTATAAGATGAATAAGTTCCAGGGATCTAATGTACGGCATGGTGACTATAGTTAACAATATTGTATTGTACAGTTGCAAGTTGCTATTAGAATAAAGCTTTAATGTTCTCATCATAACAACAACAAAATGGTAATTATGTGAGTTAAAGGATATGTTAACTAACCTTATTGTGGTAAAGATTTCACACAATATATGTGTATCAAATCATCACATTGCACACCTTAAACTTATACAATGTTCATGTAAACTGTATGTCAATAAAGCTTGGGGGGAAAAAATAGAGAGATGAATCTGTACAGAAAATTCAAACTGGATATCATGCAAAAATCACTTGAAATAAACATATCTTCTTATGGATATTTTTAATAGATTATTAAAATTAATTCAATCTCTAGAGTTTATACAACATGATGAGTTAATAAGCATGGAAATACACCAAATGAAACCAGGAAAACAAACTTTAATTCAAAATGGGCTCTGCACCCAAAGGTCATAGCAGCACTATTTACAACAGCCAAGACATGGAAGCAACCTAAGTGTCCATCAACAGATGAATGGATAAAGATGTGGTATATATATACAGTGGAATATTACTCAGACATAAAAAAGAATGAAATATTGCCATTTGCAGTGACATGAATGGACCTAGAGAATATCATACTAAGTGAAGTCATAGAGAGAAAGACAAATATTGTATGATATTACTTATATGTGTAATCTAAAAAATAATACAAATGAATCCATATATAAAACAGAAACAGACTCACAGACATAGAAAACAAGCTTATGGTTACCAAAGGGAAAAGGGAGGGGGGCAAGTGATAAATTAGGAGTATGGAATTAACAGATACAAACTACTATACATAAAACAGATAAGCAAAAGGATTTACTATAATACAGGGAACAATATTCTTGTAATAACCTATAATAGAACATAATCATATATATGTGTGTGTGTGTATACACACACACACGCGCACACACATATCTCCAAATCACTTTGCTGGACACCTGAAACCAACACAGTATTATGAATCAACTGTACTTCAATTTTAAAAGTCAATCAATGTAAGTCACACATAAACAAAATAAAGAAGAAAAATAAACAAAATGGGCTGTGTGTGATTTTAAAATAATCCATCTTTACTAAATTCGTAAATAAAAATAACCCATCTACCTGGTTTTAAATAAAAACCTAAGATGTAATACTATACATAACTTTCTAAACCAAAATCTAAAACTAGTTTTATAGATTTTTTCCAAAATAAATTGTTCTGAAAAATTCATTTCAAGGTGCCCTATTACTATCAAAACAATAAGAACAGCACTGGTTTATCAAATAAATTGCCACACTACCTAAGCTTCAAAATTAATATGTATATATTGTAATTGGTACACTAGCTGCTTCTCTCAAAAGATCTGTAATCAGAATAACCTATTACTAAGCAACGAAAATTAAATTGAGAAATGAAAATCCTTTTACTAGGCATATATAATATTGGGTTTACTAACTTTGAGACCAAACAAGGTGCAAAGAAAGAACTGAGTTCATATGTGTGCTTTCAAGCATACAACTGAAACATGATTTTTAACTTTAAATTTGGCAGACAACCTTCTCCAATATTCAAAAATTACCCAAGGCTGCAACAGTCAGCATTCTAATTTGGAAATCCTGTGATTTCTGTACAACACTTAGATTTCCTGTTTTCACTGTTTTGTTTTAACCAACCACACCAGGTAAATATCCCAAAGAATTTCTTCCTGGTATACTTCCTGGTTAAATGAGTTATGTTTGGCATGTTGTAATTAACATTATTCTCATTTTTTTAAACACAACATTAAGAATTCGTATTACTTCAATAATTTTAAAGGTACGTTAATACTATTTAAAACATAAAATTTTAAAATAGGCTAAATATTTAAAAAGAAGTCCAATTTGTACTCGTAATAGCATATGAGCACCACAAAAATCATTCTCTTTCTCCAGATACAAACAGTATCAAACTTTCCCCTCCTGTATCTCTCCATCCACAAACATTAACGTGCTTCTCCAAAAAAAGAACCTCCTATAAAGGTTTCCCTACAGTGAACAAAACAAAAAGTTAAACTAAAGGATGCTTACTATTACAGAAAGAAGGAGAATGCTAATTCAGCCTCCATTTCTCTACCAACACCCAGATAGCTGCAGTCAGTCTTTTGACTTCTAATCTGGGTCCCCTTGGCTGGGAACACAGAGTTGTCTAATACAAAAGGGAGTCCGCAGTTATTACATGTTTGTTATCCCTCGTATAACAAAGGCATTTGAATTCCAAACTAGAGACAACAAGTCCTAAATATTAACACAATCTGTCTCTTGGAAATTATCTCCCTTTCCAGTTCAGTAAAAACACAATTTCAACACCAAGTATGGATAATCTATTGTATATTAAAGCACATGTCACTAGCATGCACAGAAACATTAGAAAATCCAGATTCTAACTAACTATGCCTGTTTTTAACTTATTATTTGTCTTTTACAAATAAAATTTTTATTCTAAAAACAAAAGTTGTCAACAGATCAGGACCAGGTTGCTCATATACTTTCGCTCTAAAGACAGTATGAGATTAACAAGGGAAAAGGAGTGAGAGAAAAATTCATGTAAATAAAGAAAAATTAAAGAATTTTTGCTTTAGATATCTGACATCTCTCCTGGTTACTCACCTGATATTTATGGCAAAATGCGTAATAAATGACTTTGGAAAAAAAATTTTAAACTTTAATTGAAGTATTTTATTTGGACTCAAATCTAAATTATTAAAAACATTTTTTAAAAAACACAATTTTTAATTATATAGCAATAAGGCTTCTTTATCTATTAGTCATCAATTCAACCAGTATTTATCAAGCACTTTTTATGTGCTATGCATTATAATGAGTTTAGCCTTTATAATAACTGACATTTTTAAGGGTTTTACAGGTACTAAGCAATGAACTTAGCACTTTCTCATGTAACAACCCTATGAATAAGTTCTTTAGCCCCACTTTACGGATAAGAAAAAAAGAAATTCAAAGAATGTAAAAGAACTTGCCCACGGATACATAACTAACTATAAGGACTAAGTTGGACATCAAATTCAGGTAATGACTCTACTATTAGGTGACACCAGTACTTCAATCACTGTTCCAGGCACTCACAATGAAACTGTGGAAGACATACACAAGGCAAGACAGGTCACTAATGTAATGAAAGTGCAAATAAAGTGCTTTGAAAGTATAAGAGGAAAGGTCACTGCCTACTAGAAGCTTTCTTATTAAGAGAAAAGTCAAAATTGTTTGATGCCAGTTTAAGTAGTAAAAAAGTATCTAATACTTACATATACTAACTATATTAGTAATTTCATATTTTAAAATCAAGAATCCATGAGAAATGGCACTCAACTTCATTTCAATTTAAAACCTATCAGACTGTATTCAGAAAACAGGATCTCATCTCTTGTAATCTTTCAAAACAAGAACAAATAAGTTATCTGCAAACATGCAAAGAGATGAATTACGAATGTAAAGTCTGTCTTTAGAGAAGGCATAATGTAACAGGACAAACAAAGTAATTCTTCAAGTGGGCCTGCAAGAGGAAGATTTCACGTCCCTAGCTCAAGTAAAACTGGAATTTGGAGAGAGTTTTTTAGTCTGCACATACCATCTACCATTAATGTTTGCTCTCTTTCTATGAAAAGAAAAAGAAGCCAAAATCAAAAGAGGTTAAAAACAAAATTCAAGGAGTAAACAACAGATTCTACATTTTAGCAAAGACAGTAATTTCAAGAGAGATAAATTTAAGATGTATATAGTGTCCAGTAGACTGAGGGCAAGAAACTTGGTTTATAACGGAATATCAATTTAATGTTAGAGTCAGGGATGGATTAGCTGCAAAGGAAAAAAGGTGATCGTTAATAAACTATCACCAAAATTATAGAGACCTGGGATCTCTTTATACTAAATAACAACAAAATGTTTATTTTTACCTTATTTCCTGAGATCTGGAAGAAATCTACAGTAGGCTTGGTGGGAGATGATTAAAGCCTGGTCTATCGAAACAGACTCTAAAATTCAGTAGAACTGTGCAACAAGCTACATGATGGTGTAGGGTAGCCTTATCTTTGGTACATTAACTCATCTCTCCTTTAAAATAACAGAAGCATTCACCAAGATTTTATATACACTTAGAAGGATCATCTAGATGTATCAATAGGCCATCATATTGTATATGCTTTGAAGTTCATACCACTGCTTACACAGATTCTGAATGCCTTCTCAGAAAAAGCTGTTAGAACTTACATTTGAGGAAGCACTCATATAATTTTAGGAGATGGCAGAGAATGTAATGTTACCATCCTATAATCTCCCACTAGCAAAATCTTCTTAGGATGATCTTTATTTTCTAAATAAAGAAAGAGCAGTGATGAGCAATGTTCAACTGCAGGGAGACTATGGTTGCCCACTGAGACCCTCAGAGTTCACTCTCCTCTTAAGCATTGAGGCGAGGTCAACATTTAGAATTAGAATCTCTAAAACTGCTAGTGTCAAGTGCAAGTTAAGGTGTGTATGAGTCACTCTACAGTGGAGGTACAGACTCTATTCGAAAGCAAAGTACTTGGTTGGCACAGATCTAAAAGCACAATTCAGGTATTAAATGCCTACGCCATGTTAAATAATGACTACTATTTTTTTCCTATTATTTATTCCGACTGATAAAGATGACCAAAAAAAGTCAAAATCGTTTGAGAAGAAAACCTGGGGCATCTATTAAGGTGTTTATTTTGTTTCACTTTTTTATGCAAAATTAAGTTTTAATCACAACTAAGAGATAGCTGTTCAAGTTGTAGCAAAAATCATGAGCGCTATACATATATTCAGATATAGGCTATCATGTGCAATACTGACTTATAGCTTGAAATTATTATAAAAACTATACTTAATTCTTTTAAAAAAACGCTATAGTTAAGGCAGAAAATGTCAATATGCTGGTAAGTAGCAAAAGTTTGGGGCCCTCTTCCTTTCACTATCTGGGGAAAACAAATGAAAAACAAGACACTTTCATTTAAACTTTAACCTGGAATTACCACTACACACCAAAGAGGAATTTTACTGAGAAACAGTAATGCAACTTTTAGTAATTAATGTGAACAATCTAAAATAAATATAAGCCTCCCAGGACTACTGAACTGTTACATATGGAATTCAAAGGATGGCAGGAGTGAACCATTTACGAAAAACAGTTTTTTCTTTCCAAAGTTATTCCCAGTGAATTTAAAGAAAAATAAGTGAAAAGCACTGTTTTCACTCAGCGCTAGTTGTTGACAGCTACCTGTTTTTAAGACACCCACTCTTTTAAACTACAAAGACACTTGACCTAAACTTAGAGGAAGAAATGAATCCAATCCCAACTATTCCTCAACTTGACAATTAGAGCCTATGGAGTGGGGCAATAAAAAGCCCCCCCACACATTACACACCAACGATTCTCGGATAAACGATTTTAGTAAACCTCCCCAGCCCAACGACGTCAGATTAAAAACTTTAAAAATCCTACAAAACATTTTAACTTCCGAGTTTAGCCTCTGTACATTAAGTAACTCAATGACCGAAGCGTTATTGCCTCCTTCGTTCTCAAAGGCCAGTTCCGCCGGCCCTAAGGAGCTGGGACCTCCGTAGGGGACACCCCGCGAGGGCGACGAGGCTTTCTCGGCCTCTGCCCGTCACTCTGGGCCGAGCCCGGCTGACTCAGGGGCGCGGACTCGCAACGGGCGACGCGGGAGCCTCCCTCACTCACCGTGAAGCGCTGGTCGCCGACGCTGCCCACGGAGAAGCAGTGGTCGCCGGGGTTCACAGCCCCGGTCAGCACCTGGTGCAGGTTCATGTCGGCGCCTTAATCCAGCAACGGATGTCGCGTCCGGCTCATGCCCGGGGTCAGCGGCCGCTTCCCTCCCTCTTTCCCTCACGGGCGGCGGCCGCTCTTGGGAGGAGACGACGGCAGCGCCAGGCGCCAGGAGCGGGAGCCGCTCAGCTGCGGCCCGCAGCTCATCCCGAGCCCCCGCGGGCGAGGCCCGGAGGGGGCGGACCGGCGAGCGGGCGGAGCGCCGCGCTCGTCCGCGCACCTGTCACAACCCGCGCGGGCCCAGGTGAAACTCGGGGTCGACCCAGCGGCCGCGACCCCGGGCCGACTCACCGGCCAGGAGGGACACGCCGTCCACAACACTTCCTCTGGGTTCTGGGTGGCTGGCCCGGACCGAACCCAAGCGGCGCAAGCAGCACCCGCTCGTCCTCGCCCCCCTGACCTGACTCTTCCCTGCTCCGGAGCCGGCCACCCCCACTGGCCTCGGCGCCTCTCTACGCGTCGCTAGGTCCCTTTGGCGGAAATATCGCGAGATTCTCGCGGCGAAAAGGAACACTGCGGGAAAGGGTTGACTTTTTTACCACAGTCTACAGAACGGCAAGTGGAAAACGCCTCTTCGAGTGAGATGTTGGCCAATCCAGAGATCCAGTCCACCTAAGGCTCCGCCCACTGCTGAGGACAGACCAATCTCTTTGAGGCTTGTGAGAGACGGTGTGCGTTTGAATGTTGAACGTAAGGAACCTAGTAAAAACCTAGAGAGCCTTGGAAGTGGTAAGTGTTGTCAAATTATGCTTTAGGTTAGGGCTTAATCTGACTGTTGGGCCAGAAAGCTTAAAAGGGAGAAGTGCATTATAAATGCAGTTGCGGTGTCTTCGGTCCTGGTAAAGACTACAAGCCCCAACAAGCACCGCTCCCCTAGGAGTCGCGCGAATACTCCAAGTGAATGTGAACCCTGCAGTGTCTCTGTCCCCGCGCAATGGTTACCCCGGCCGGACGCGCCTTTCCAGTTCGCTAAAAAGGAAAATTTTGAAAGGTTTAAACATTTGACAGGTACTAAAATGAAGGGTTTTCACCAATGTTTAACTTAACATTCGTTTTGAAGTAGTGCTGTTAACAGTACTGCACCAGCCCTGCGTTGAGCTGTTTTGGAAAAACCTAACAATTCCAGAATGTTTAGTGTCACAGTCTCAACTGTGAGATTCAACTCTAGTTGTATTTTAACACAAGATTTGTATTATTATTGATAAACGTCTGTTTATGTCTCCTCCCAGGTACCCTCTTAGGGACAAACTGTCCTGTATCCCAAGTGTCTAGCGCAGTGCCCTTTCCAACCTAGGTGTTCAGAAAATGTTAAATGAGTGAATGTAAATAGGAACCACCCACCAAAAATAAAAGTAGTTTTTTTAAAAAAAATTGCTGAACTGATTTTGATTTTTATACACTTTTCTTGTGGTAAAAAAACAAAAAACAGAAAGCAAAACAAACACCCCCCCAAAAAGTTCACACTATTACTTGGATAGGAGGAGTACTGGTAATTTTATTTCCTTTTGCTTTCCCTAAGTTTTTTGCAGTGTACATATACTTCGTTTAGCAATAAAAAAAGTTACTTAAAAAATAAGTTTAAGAAAAGAATCTAAAAATTAGTGGATATATGTATAACAGATATACCTTGCTGTACGGCAGAAACTAATGCAATATTGTAAATCAACTCTAATAAAAACTTTTTAAAAAATAAATTTAAGAGCCATCTCCCTTTTTTTAATTTGAAAGATGTAAATGAATTGCATTATTTATCCCAGCCTCCTCATAAAAATGAGGGATTTAAAACTTAACTTGTCTTAAAAAAAAAAAAACCTATTTTATTGACGTCTAACATACTTACAGTTTAATTTGTGTTTTAATTATTAATTCAGATTTTATTTTAAATGACTTTAACTTAATTTTATATTTTAGATCTTAAATCAAGCTTTTTCTATATTCCACATAAATTCTGTGTATAGCCCAAAGTTTAACATGTTTACTCATTCTATTCTGCCTATCTTTTGGTTTTGAAGGGCATACTGTTTAGCAGAATAAAAGAAACTAAGGGACCTAGTAGTTAGAAAATCTGAGATCTACTCCTGATCTGTCGTTTGCTGTGTGACCGTGGAAAATGTCTCGTAAACTTTGTTTTCTTCGTCTGTAAAATTAACAAGTTTAACCTGATTATCAACACATTTTGCTTGGCATTTTTATTCCTGATAAACATCTGTTAGTTTTTTTTTTTTATTCAAACAGAAAGTCACAAAAATTATAATCATCCTCATCAGTTCACTCAGTCCCATGTAATTAATTTTTTTTCATCTTGATCTTTTGTTAGCACTTTTATGAATTCATCAGTTTTCCATTAGAGTTCTGAAAATGCTTATTCATTCAGTTCAGCAGTATAGTCAGTTACCAGAAACCTGTACTTGTCGGAGTCTTTTCCATGAATTCCTTGAAGATGAAACCCTTTTATAGGAACATTTTTGCAAAAGCGTCAGAGTACACCCAGAACTGTCTGTAAATGACAAAAGACTTTAAAATGACCATGGTTAAAGATTTGATGAAAGTTCATAATAATGCAATTTACAAGGAAATTTAGTTATCTGAGATATACATTTTAAGGTAATAACTAGAATTATGACTTATACCAGAACATATAAGATTTTTAGAAATTTCATGTAATGTCTGAAACATTTATATTAACATATTTCCATACAAACATCTGTTAGTGTTTATTAAATTCCTTCATCCTTGAAATAAACAAGAGTTTGACTCCTGGCCTAATCAGTCATTTAGACAAGTTGCTTAATCTCTTCGTGCTTTACTTTCCTTATCTATAAAGTGGGGATAGTAATAGACTTTCTTCATACAATTATCATGAAGATTAAATGAGCACAGTGTTTAGCACATAGTCAGAATTCAATAGATGTTAGCTACTCATTATTATTATTATTAAATTGAATCTAACCTTTTGACATATACTTATTCCTTCTAAAGTTTTCCATATAGTGTCAAACCTCAGTCCAAATCAAATTTTCCAGTGATGTTTGAGATGCCACAAACGTTCTGAGGCCATCCCAGTCTGTATCCAAAACTATGGGACTACAGTACAACAACTAATGAAAAGTGAGGACATTCCTTTTACTCTTATTCAGAAAAAAATGCCCATTCAACAACCTATCTTTGATGTTTAGCAGATGAACTGTTTCAATGAAACAACTAAATCCTTTTACTATATCTATTTATTCCACTACAACTACGGCCTGCTGTCTGGTTTTATATAGTCCTTTAGCTGAGAATGTTTTTTACATTTTTAAATGGTTGAAAAAAATCAATAGAAGAAAAATATCTCATGATACATGAAAATTATATGAAATTCCCATGTCCATTAGTAAAACTTATTGGAACATAACAATGCATAGGCATTTAGATATTGTCTATGGCTGCTTTCACACTACAACTGCAGAGCTGAGTAGTTTCAACAGAGACTATATATCCTGCAAAGCAAAATATTTACTGTTTTGCCCATTAGAGAAAAAGTTTGCCGACCCCTGATGTATAGGAAGGATCCTCTACTGCTCTATGATCTATGAAATAGTTTTTGCTGTGCAGACTGCTTGTTGTACTGCATGACCACTCAGCTTAATTAGTAAAACATTTCATGTTGATGATTACACAAGCATCTTTAAATACATGTATTATATCCCTGATTGCCCAATATTTATCATAGCACAGAGTAGATCCTCACTAATAGTTGAACTCTGAATATAGACAGGACCTGACTTACATATATATAAAAAGAGTCCCTGAAGAACTACCTTGGAGAAGTGGCCATAGACAATCCCTTTACTTTCAAACTGCTGCTCTTCATAGATCAGCCTGTAATGTCACTCACCTCCCGCTTAACAAGGTTCTATTCAATCCTAAATCCAGTCCTGACTTCTTATGCAACTTGAGCATAACTCTGATCTTGTAGCAAAATTAGTAAGATAAGGAAATGGAAGAGATGGAGGTAAATTATGTCTTTCATCCTCCCTTCCCTGTCCCCTCTGCCCAAAGGCCACAAGTCCACCTCCTAACACAAAAAGTCCAGGGGAATTCTTGAATCTAACTATTCCCTGAACTGTAATTGAATTTTGTTATTCTGTTCTTTGGATGCTCAAAGGCTATGTGCCTTTGTGGTTTTTCCCTTTAGTTTCTTTCATTCTTTTTTTCCCTGTAGTTTCTTTAGTTTTATTCTTCAGCTTTATTTCTAAGAAATAAAAGAGGAAGGATGGGTCTGAAAAAGGAAGTCTTTTTTAAAATAAAATTTTGCCTTATTTTGCCTTATTGCTAGCAACAAAATCTCTTA
Organism: Mesoplodon bidens; assembly: GCF_964165515.1. Taxonomy (NCBI): domain Eukaryota; kingdom Metazoa; phylum Chordata; class Mammalia; order Artiodactyla; family Ziphiidae; genus Mesoplodon; species Mesoplodon bidens. The sequence goes on from NW_027671907.1 coordinate 14,253, forward strand.
GAAAACCAAAGTACTGTGGTTTTGGGGACTGGCAGGACAAAGGGATATGCTCTCTTCAGTGCTGGTCTTAAAGGGAAAGGGGACTTTTATCAGACTTGAGGGGTGGTTACAGTGTAAGGAAAAGCAAACAGGCTAAACTCTGAGATTTTTTGGGGTGGGGGAGGAGCATATAGGAAGTCAGCTCAGATGGAGAAGTAATCATGCCTCTTTCTCACTAGCTTATTTACTGACATCCCTGTCATTACCCTCCTCCCTGCCATCCTAAACTCATTAATATAAATCCCTTTCCTCCTAGGACCTGTGCCAAGGGACCCACCAAGAGGGGCTTCCATCCCCACAGCCAACACCCAACAGATGAGGGAGGTCAGAAGAAAAGAGTTCCTAATCCTATAACAAAGGCTGAATCAGGGGGACTGTGTTGCTGGAATTTCATGTAAGTATTCTGAACTCGTTATCTCACAAAAATAATGAGGATCTCTGAGCATCTAAGATATTGACTGCCCCAGAAGCCTGCCTGTATTGCCAACAGCAACCTTACTATAGCAAACTCCATCAAGAATGTTACAGGTTCGGGGCTTCCCTGGTGGCGCAGTGGTTGAGAGTCCGCCTGCCGATGCGGGGGACACGGGTTCGTGCCCCGGTCTGGGAGGATCCCACGTGCCGCGGAGCGGCTGGGCCCGTGAGCCATGACCGCTGAGCCTGCGTGTCCGGAGCCTGTGCTCTGCAACGGGAGAGGCCACAACAGTGAGAGGCCCGCGTACCGCAAAAAAAAAAAAAAAAAAAAGAATGTTACAGGTTAAATAGATATTTGAGCAATGGTATAGGACCCTAGCCATTATTTATAATACTGTTACTATAGAAAAATTAATTCCAATACCTCTAATATTTGAAGATTAAATACTATTGGCCATTAAATACTATTGGCTCACCCTCACTTGCTCAACTGGAGGGTTTTCCACCCATAAACAATTAAAGGGCAATTTTTTATAAAAGCTAGTGTTTATTAAACACCCGCTCTGCACTGTAATAGGTATTTTATTTATCTCATTTAAATCTCAACAACACTCTAAGGGTAATATCTCTGTTTTACAAGTGAAGAAACCTAAACTCAAAGAAATTAAATAACTTGCCCAAGGTCATATTGCCACCCAAAGATTTGAACTCAGATCTCTTGGGCTGCAAAGGCCCTTTAAGTGTTCCCCAAAGCCCCCTGAATCCCAAAGCGAATTCAGTCAGGGCCTACTATTTACTCCCTAGCTGGCAAGATAAGAAGAGACAGGACTTCTTTAAGTTGAGTCTTCAGTGATCAGCTGGTAAAAAGAACCATCTTCCCAAAACAATTTTCTCCTCCTTCCTCAAGATGGAAGGAAAGCTCACCTCCTTACCTTGACCCACGCCCAGACTATAAAGGGCAGGTTTTATCAAATGGTAAAATAAACATCTCCAACCAGAAAACTCCCTGATACACAGACAATTATAGGTGTTCACTTGGTTAAAGGCAAATACTTCATGGAATGTTTTGGAACTACCAATAAGTCACATGCATCAGATTATGGGTCTTCTAACACCTACTGGAGTTTTCATTAAGGGGGAAGCAGAAGTCAAGAGATGTAATTTTGAAAGGCAAAGGAGAGGCCATGTGGAAGACAGCAGCAGGCAGTTTTGTTTAGCCGGGAGCAACTTGAGAGCATTGGGCTCTGGGACAGTAATGAAGTGGAGGGATTATTCTAATCAAAATCCAGGCAAGTTATCTGTGGACGTTGACAAATTGACTCTAAATTTTTATGGGAGGCAAAATACCCAGAATAGCCAAAACAATATTGAAGGAGAAAAACAAAGCTGAAGGACTGATGCTATCTGATTTCAAGACTTACTGTACAGCTACAGTAATAAAGACAGTGTGGTTTGGGGGAAAGAAAAGACAAATAGATCACTGGAACAGAACAGAGAATGCAGAAATAGACCGTGATCTATAGTCCACTGATCTTTGACAAAGGAGCAAAGGCAATACAATGGACCAAAGATGGTGCTGGAAAAACTGGACAACTATGTGCAAAAAAATTAGTCTAGACACAGACCTTACACCTTTCACAAAATCTAACTCAAAATGGATCACAGGGCTTCCCTGGTGGCGCAGTGGTTGAGGGTCCGCCTGCCGATGCAGGGGACACGGGTTCGTGCCCCGGTCCGGGAAGATCCCACATGCCGCGGAGCGGCTGCGCCTGTGAGCCATGGCCGCTGAGCCTGCGCGTCCGGAGCCTGTGCTCTGCAATGGGAGAGGCCACAACAGTGAGAGGCCCGCGTACAGCAAAGAAAAAAAAAAAAGGATCTCAGACCCAAAATTAAAATACAAAACTATAAAACTCGTAACAGATAACATAGGAGAAACCTAGATGACCTTTGGATTGATGACGACTTCTTAGATACAATACCAAAGGCATGATCCATGAAAGAAACGATGGATAAGCTGAATTTCAGTAAAATAAAAAACTTCTGGTCTGTGAAAGACAATGTCAGAAGAATGAGAAGACAAATCACAGACTGGGAAAAAAATATTTGCAAAAGATACTTCTAATAAACGATTGTTATCACAAATAAAGAACTCTTAAAACTCAACAATAAGAAAACAAACAGCCTGATTGAAAAATGGGCCAAAGCCCTTAAAAGACACCTCACCAAAGAAGATATATAGATGTCAAATAAGCATATGAAAAATGCTTCACATCATATGTCATGAGGGAATGCAGAATAAAACAACAATGAGATACTACTACATGTCTATTAGAATGGCCAAAATCTGGAACACTGGCAACACCAAATGCTGTAGAGGATGTGGAGCAACAGGAACTCTCATGCATTGCTGCCGAGAACGCAAAATTGTACGGTCACATTGGAAGATAGTTTGGCAGTTTCTTACAAAACTAAATGTACTCTTACCATGCGATCCAGCAATCATGCCCCTCAGAATTTACCCAAAATAGTTAAAAACTATTTCCATACAAAAACATGCACACAAATGTTTATAACAGCTTTGTTTACACTTGCCAAAACTTAGAGGTAAACACTCTGTCTTTCAGTAGGTTAACAGGTAAATAAACTGTGGTACATCAGGAATGTGGAATATCATTCAGTGCTGAAAAGAAGTGAGCTGTTAAACCATGATGAGTCATGGAGGAACCTTAAATGCATATTATTAAGTGAAAGAAGTCAGCCTGAAAAGGCTACACACTGTATGATTTCCAACTATACGACGTTCTGAAAGAAACAAAACTATGCAGGCAGTAAAGAGGTCAGTCATTGCCAGGGGTTGGCGGTAAGGGATGACTAGATGGAACACGGAGGCTTTTTAAAAGCGTGTTGAAAATACTCTGTACTGTCAAAATGGGTACATGTCATTCTACATTTGTCCAAACCATGGATTTTGGTGATTATGCTGTGTCAGTGTAGGTTCATCAGTTGTAACAAATGTAGCGCTCTGGTTAGGGATGTTGATAATGAGGAGGCTGTGCATGTGTGAGGGCAGGGCTATTTGGGAAATCTCTGCTTCTGCCTCTTAATTTTGTTGTGAAGCTAAAACTTCTCTAAAGAAACTGTCTTTAAAAAAAAAGAGGGGGTACTATGATTCGGTAAATGATCAGAACCTACCACTTCCTCCTAGCTGAAACAGTAAGACAAGATAGGGAGGTAAATGAATGAACAGACATTTGGGGAATGTTTCTCAAACATAGGAAGGAATAATTACAAAAGACATATATTCTGAAAGCAAAGGAAACAGAAGATGTGTGCACGGGGAAAAAGGTTTTTTACCCAATTAGATTATAAAAAAAGCTTATCAGATCTATGCTTGCACTCACTCATGTATGTATTATAGAATAACTGATGAGGCAGGACACAAAATTTTCCCATAAAAGAAACTGCCAGCCTCTTTTCTGCCTAGGACAACATAGCAAGTACCCTTGAAGCAATCTATGTCTAGGTGAGAGTCACTTGAGTGGCTCCTTTAATTGTGCAATATAAGCTGAGGCTAATTCTGCATGAAGATGGGGGAGTGAATTTGAGTCATACACTCTGTCCACCAATATCTAATTAAGTAACACTCTCTATATAAATCATACATATTTATCTATATATATAAATAAGTATATATAAATAAAAGTATATATATATATATATATATATATATATATATATATATATATATAATTTATTTATTTATTTTTGGCTGCGTTGGGTCTTCATTGCTGCACATGGGCTTTCTCTAGTTGCGGCGAGCGGGGGCTACTCTTCGTTGCAATGCATGGGCTTCTCATTGCGGTGGCTTCTCCCGTTGCAGAGCGTGGGCTCTAGGAGCACGGGCTTCAGTACTTGTGGCACGTGGGCTCAATAGTTGTGGCTCTCAGGCTCTAGAGCGCAGGCTCAGCAGTTGTGGCTCACAGTCTTAGTTGCTCCAGGGCATGTGGGATCTCCTGGATCAGGGCTTGAACCCATGTCCCCTTCATTGGCAGGCGGATTCCTAACCACTGCACCGCCAGGGAAGTCCCAATATAAATTATTATTATTATCTTTTACCAGCAAAATTTTTTTAGTAACAGCTACGTTAGGAAAGGAACAGAGATAAACCAGAAAAAGTTACAACCAATATACAAGTGGAAGATTTTGCTGAAGCTTAGTGTGGCTCTACTTGTATTTACCAGAAGCAATCCTTGAAAGTTAAAATCAAATCATTAGAATTCTCACAAATAATCCCAAATTTAGAGAGAAGTGGACTGAGAGTATATCCTTCTTTTTTTCCTCTTCTACCTAGGGAAGTGGAAATAGCTGTTATATAGGGATGGATGAAAAGAGCAATGAACAGCCAGAACCTGGGCTGCCTCTCACTGGTCAACGCTTAGGCTCCAGGGCCCTACACTGAACTGGGGAAATGGCAGTGGGACTTCCCATGAAAATGGGATTATGAGCCTGGCAAGTATCAGAGAGTACACTAAAAGGAGATTACATAAATCTACAAAATTCCATCAGAGTACATGCTATTAACCTCTAGGCTATACTGCTCATTTTAGGTTCCCTGGCCACAGTGATTGACTCAGGGATGGACCCCTGGGTCAATCAGAACCCTTCTCTGGGATTTCTCTGCTGTAGCTGGCAGGGAACGGTTACATTTTTGAAAGAAAGGACCACCATCTCTGAACATAGAATGATGTCTGAGTGTTTTAGGGAAGAACAAAGACCGAAAAGTAAAGTTCATTTTTGATTGGGAATAAGAGGATGTCATGACAATCTCACTTGCACCCTTGGTCCAGTCCTGTGTAGTGCCCATCTTACCCAATTATGTAAGACCAAAATCTTCCCCACCTGCTTCCCCCAACCCTTAAATTAGTTTGAGTTTTAATTCTGTTTCTGTCACTTTGGATCACAAGGCTAATACATGGTAACGTATAGTCCAACCAGCACGAGAGTTCCAATTTTCCTGAATCTTTGGGAAATATTAACATGTGAAGTAGCAGAGGGAACAGCATTAACTATGGGAGAAAGGTAAGAATACCATTCCTGAAAAGTGCTTTTTACATAATTCAACATAACTTGGTTCAATTCTTGCCTGTAGGATTTTAAAAAATAAAAGTATAGACACCAGGTAGAAAATTAATTCCACAGAAAATGTATAATAGAGCTCTGAGCAAGTAAAAGAAAACAGAGTTGAAAAATGAATAAATTACTTATTCTGACTTTACCTGCTGATTTTTCCTTTCCATACAACAGAGGAAAGAAAAAGAGAACCTTTTTAAGAGGGAAATTCAGTAAGCAGCTTTCTTAAAAAAAACACTTTTCTGTAGCTGAAATTGCCAGGAATTCAGATGGCCACAATTTTCCTGTGTTCTAGAAGTACATTGCCATATGCTCAGTGCAGAGGCTTTTGATTATAGTTTCTGGATCAAAAGCATCCACAGAGAGAGTTCCAGGTTGTAAACAGTGCTTCAGTTAAAGCACATCTGTCTGAACCAATAATGGATTTTTAGTAAACAGGACTTTTTTCTTTCTAAATCTTAAGAGCCAGAGGTAGATAAAAGAAATGCCCTTTTGCTCTACATGAAAAGGTCACTTTAACAGTATTTATTTCTGAAAAAAAAAAATCCTCAAGTTTGTGATTTTCAAAAAAATTTAAAAATATATAGGATGTTATTTTTTACCTGTTTCTAAATTTCTCTCGTTGATAATGACGTATGGTGTCGAACATGGTACATTTGTTTGCTTACTATTCTTCCTAGAAAGTTGTTATCTTGGAAAAGAAGGGAGATAAGATTTTGAACTTTTCTCATAGAAGAGTAGGAATGGAGACAGGCTGCTCATTGACAGCATTAGATGACTGGTGTTTTACTAATGTGTGAAACATAAGGAGACTATAGCAGGACAAGCCATTTTGGGTAGGCAAGACTAAGACTAATTTCAGTGTTAGAAGTAATCGTGGGACACCCATAGTGGAAGATAGTTGGAGAAATGGGATTGGAGCTAAGGAATGATTACAGAGCTAGTAATATAAAACCAAGAAAGAGACATTAAAAGTATCAGGAGTTGACCCTCAGGAAGAAAGGTGGTTTCTAAGGAGAGAGGGTGAAGAAAGCAAGGAATGAAGAACCAAAAACTAAAGCTTAGTGACTACCCAATAGTAGTAATCAGGGGTCAGCTCCTCTAATGTAGTCAGGCGGATGGGAGAGGCATCAAGGAAACATAGCAGGGACTTTAAGAAGCATGTTGCTTGAAAAACAGTATGCTTCTCAGATTGTGAAAATAATTAGTCTAAGAAGAGAGCATTGGTATTGGATTTAGGATTTTAGATCACTGGTGACCTTCTAAATGCATAAAAAGGACATAAGGAGGCATCAACTGGCAGCAATATCTATAAATTGTCTTTGCCTTTGTACTTATTGTCCTTTTCTCAAGGCAGAAACTGAAAGGAAAACTATGAAGAAAATTACAAGGCTTGGAAGAATTAGCCCACCATGAGGGACTCAGTCCTTCAGCCAAGCCTTGAATCTGACTTGGACACTGAGAGCTCTTGAATAGATGAAGACAGTATCTTCTTTTTTTTCCTTGCCTTCCTTCCTTTTTCTTTTTTCTTTCCTTCCTTCTTTCCTTTCCCCCATACTTCTTTTTAAAATCTTTTTGTTTTAATTTTTGTTTTAGTTTTCCCCAATATCTAGAAAGCTCTGACAGGGAAAGATGCTGACTGGAGAATACTTAGACTACAACTGACAAAAGGGCAATGGTTTCCTAGGCTTCAGTCAGAGAACAAGTTCTTTGTAGCACTGGCTCTGGAGCACTGTCCTGAAGGGTCTAATTAGTTTGCTTCTCTGACCTTGATTGCTACCTTTTGAAGAAGCCTTAAAGCCTGTTGAGTCTCCTAAACTTGCCAAGCCCTGCTGCGGTCAGTCTAGTCAGCAATCTTGCCCTGCCCAGGCCTCTTGCTGTCTGACCACACTGCTTAGCTAACCCCATTTGGGTCACGCCCTATTGCTTATGGCTCCTTTGGAAAGGCCCATCTAAGAGCTACCTCCTTACATAAATGTAAAGATATTAAACGTTCTTGATGGAGTTTAAAAACCAAGGATATAAGGAATCCAGGGTGGAGGGGTTGGAATGGTCAATGGTAAGTGTAGAAATAGAGACCTTTGGTTAGAGAGGATAGAGGCGGGGCAAGAAATGTTCAACCTGATAGTTTTCACCTTTTCTGCAAAGTGGGATGCTAATCCTTTCCAAAGAGGCAGTATGAATTTTATAATATATGAATTGTGTCTCAATAAAGCTATTTAAAAAAGGAGTACATGTAAGAGATGGGATAGGATTAGAAACTTATTGAGTTTTAGAAGTCATATTCATATTAATATGGCAGTTCCTAGTTAGGGATCCCTTTAATGATGTTTCTATATAGAGCGACTGCAATTGTCTATATGTTCCCCTCTTCCTTTCTTATTGAAATATTAGATTGCTCCAAAGGTTTCCACAGAACCTTTTCAACTTTCTGGCAGTCATTCCAGGGGAGGAACAAATGGAACATAACCATATGTTTCCTTATCAACAAATGTAAACATGACAGATATAGTAAATACTCTAATACATAAATAATATTTATATAGTCTGTTTTAGGCTGTACTTAACAGACTAGGCAGCCAGTGGTGGCTTAAATAATAAAGACATATAAGTGTGTCATACAATAAAAATAGTTCCAGGATGGTACAGCAACAAAATGTGGGATTTCTCCTGATGGGCACACGTTGACTATAGCAGCTCCAGATTTTTCCTCACCAGAAAACAAAGCAGGAAGGATGGGGAAGGAAAGAGGCATTGTCCTCACTTTCTACTTTTCTTTTACCAGTGAGGAAAATCTTTCTGGGAAGTTACCAAGCAAACTTCCTATTGTATTTCCATGGCCAAAATTGGGTCACATTGCTAACACCTAGCTTCAAGGGAGGCTGGGAAGTGAATGAATAACTGGCTTTTTAGCCTTAGATAGAGAAGTACAAGAAAGGAGGGGACTGGAAATGGCTTTTAGGTAGGCTACCAAACGGTCTGCTACATTATTCACTGGGAAAAAGTATAATACAACCAGAAAATATTTGCTTGAGGAACTTCCAATATGAGCAGATTTCATTTAAACTGAGATAAAACTCAAAAACTGAGGACTAAGACAAGAAAAATCTCAGACTTGAATAGCAAACAGAACTTCAAAAACCAAAACATGAGCATATGAAAATATTTTATGAAAATAAAACTGTTTAAGGTAGCTTTGTGTTTTGGATTCCAGTCAGTTTGGGAGAACTACAGATTTCTTGTAGTAGCAGCTAACTTTTCCTGGAATTCTCCTGTATGACCCCCAGATATATACCTAAGGGAACGAAAGGCATGGATGTTTCTATCCCAAATAAGTTAGCTGAAAGTGTTTCTAACAACTACTCCTAATTATGATATTTGTTTTTCTTTTCATTCAGTTTTGAATTGGGTCACACTAAGCATCTCTATACTTCTCAATGAGGTTTTAAGTAAAACACTAAAAAAGTGCTGATATTTGGGAAAGTGTAACCTAATTTTTCAGACCTTGGATCCCTGCAAAACTCAAAAACTTAGAAAAACAGAACAACTGTTTTTCGTTCAGACTGTGACCATGTCATATGTTGTGAAGGAGTACTACTAATTAGTAACTTCCCAACTCAAAGAATATTCATTGTACTGTGGCTGAGGGCCTGCCATATCAGTAAACAAAGATGTTGAGGCCATCTAGCCATCAGCCACTGCAGCTGTCCCCGACTGTGCACCCTGAGGGGATTCAGGATGGAGAAAAGCAGGATACTGGCCCTAGATAGTTAAGGTGCATATCAAAGGAACAATTTCAATAAGCCCAGACTCTTGCATCTTCCCATATATAGAAAAGTGCTAAATTCATTAATTTGACATGTCTGATTTTCTTTAATTAGCAGTAATCTCTTCGTGTTCCAACTACCTTTTTTTTTGGGGGGGGGCAAAAACTTTTAGGTTGTGCAATATTTTTCAGTTGACAGTACCTTTTTATTATATAAATTGAGAAAAAGAACCACACTGGTTTTTCAATGTTATTAATGAATGAAGAAATTGTTCATAATTCTAACTTTGAGTACATTGACCCTTGGATTTTTACTTTTAAAAAAGGAAATACAGGACTGATTAAAAAGAGTACCCTATGCACTATTATGAGAGTCTATAGTATAGAAAAGAAGTTATTTAGACACATTCAAACCGTAGGCTTCAATTTCTGTCTTTTCCAGTGTATCACAGCTGACTTCCTCTAAAGATAAGTAGGAAAAGTTATTACCAGATTCTGCTTATAATTAAGAATATTCTTTCCAAAGATTGTACACAAAAGACATTAAAGAAGAAAGAAAATTCACAAATAAGAGCCTATGGAAGGGACTTTCCTTGCGGTCCAGTGGTTGGGCCTCCAAGCTTCTACTGCAGGGGGCGGGTTCCATCCCTGGTCAGGGAACTGAGCCCCACATGCCTCACGGCACGGCCCAAACAAAAGAGTCTATGGGGATCCACTCAGGACCCCAGAGGTGGTATAAAGATTATTTGAAACTAAAGACATTTGAGATTCAACAGATAAAGAAAGAAGCTGCCTTGGAGCTTCTTTTATTAAAAGCAGAAACTTTTGGGTAATGAGGTTGCCATAAATTCCCTCTTCTGGCAGCTTTTACTCCCAGGAAGGAAGCCAAGAGTAAATCTATTATAAATCCCCTCTCTGGTGAGATTTATAACCTTTAAGAGGAAAGACCATGGGTACCTGCTTAGAAAAACATTATCACAAACTTCTATCTCTCCTTTGTTCTCCTAAAACCCATTTGTCTCTCTTAAATAAACTTATAATTCTTCCCAAAGAAGTCTTTTCTCCTCTCTCCTTTTCTCTTACTGAGTCAGGTATATAAGCCTCTAACTTCAACGACTTAATGAGCTAGCTACTTCTTTTGTTAGTTCCATTATGCATACAAATATACTGTTTTTCTCCTGTTAATCTGTCTTTTGTCACTTTAATTTGCATGCCCCCAATTAGTATACGGAAGAGGGTAGAGGAAAAGTTTTTTTCCTACCCAGCAAGTCTGCCAGTTTTCACAAATGGTGCTATTGGCATTTTTGGTGGGACAGTTTTTTGTTGCATGGAACTGTCCCATAATTTCAGGACATTAAGTGTTCCTGGCCTCTGCCAACAGGGCTCACACACCCCACTGCCCCCCATCTCACAACATGTCAACCAAGTATACCCTGTACATATCCTAAATAGGATTGTCAGATAACATTTGGATTTCATATCATTTCAGAATAATTTTTATGTAAGTATGTTCCAAATATTATATGGGATACACGTATACTAAAAATACTTTATTGTTTGTCTGAAATGGAAACTTAACTGGGCTTCCTGTATTTTTTTAATAGATTTTTTTCTTGTAGAGCAATTTTAGGTACACAGCAAAATTAAGAGGACAGTACAGAGATTTCCCATATACACCTGTCCCCTGCACATACATAGCCTCCCCCATTATCAACGTCTCCTACTAGAAAGTTACATTTCCTACAACTGATGCACCTCCACTGACACATCATTATCACCTCAAGACCATAGTTTACATTACCATTCACTCTTGGTGTTGTACATTTTATGGGTTTGGACAAATGTATGATGACATGTATTGAGTAGTACGTACATCTTACAGAGTAGTTTCATTGCCATAAGAATCCTCTGTGCTCCAGCTCCCTGTATTTTTATTTTTTAAATTTTTATTTATTTATTTATTTTTAAGAATTTATTTACTTTATTTTTGGCTGTGTTGGGTCTTCGTTGCTGCTTGCAGGCTTTCTCTTGTTTCTGTGAGCGGGGGCTACTCTTCATTGCAGTGCTCGGGCTTCTCATTGACGTGGCTTCTCTTTGCTGTGGAGCATGGGCTCTAGGTGCGCGGGCTTCAGTAGTTGTGGCTCGTGGGCTCAGTAGTTGTGGCTCTTGGGCTCTAGAGCACAGGCTCAGTAGCTGTGGCGCTTGGGCTTAGCTGTTCCACGGCATGGGGGATCATCCCGGACCAGGGCTCAAACCCTGCATTGGCAGGCGGATTCTTAATCACTGTGCCACCAGGGAACCCCTCCCTGTATTTTTAAATGCTTAATCTGGCAATCCTAATCCAAAGTCTCCCTAGAGGGGTGGTACCACCATTCATGAGAACTACCTCCTCTTAGAAAGAGCCTTGCCAACTTGTCTAACATTCAAGAATTCAAAAATATTGCAGGGCCTCCCTGGTGGCGCAGTGGTTGAGAGTCCGCCTGCCGATGCAGGGGATACGGGTTCGTGCCCCGGTCTGGGAGGATCCCATATGCCGCGGAGCGGCTGGGCCCGTGAGCCATGGCCTCTGGGCCTGCGCGTCCGGAGCCTGTGCTCCGCAACGGGAGAGGCCACAACAGTGAGAGGCCCGCATACCGCAAAAAGAAAAAAAAAAAAAAATATATTTCAATCATTCATTTATTCAGCAAATATTAAGTTGCAACATTTTAAAGTGTTTACTGGGTATCTTAAGTTTCATTAGGTATTGTAAAAAACAAAAATAAATAAGACATAATCCTTAATCTCCAGGGACAGTCAAATGCTCGTTCCCCCACATCAGCTAAACAGTCTGTGGATACGACAAAGCTGAGTTTATTGTTTACTGCAGTAAGAAAGAACACTACCACAAAAGTGTCTTAATGGTGTCTCAGAGAGAGGACAAAGTTGGGATATTTATTGAGATTTTGAAGTTTGGTTCAAGGCAGGTCTTTTAACTTTAGGCGGAGAGGAGAGTTGATTAGGATTGCACATGGATCATTATATGAATTACATGGATGTTATAGTTTAGAATTAGTGGACACAGCAAGGTGAGGCTTTGGGGGCAAGTCTTGGGATGTAAACTGTTGTTCGATACCTTCTATTGATGAGTTGATGATTCTCCCAGGAAATTCCACCATTTGACATTTTCCTCTAGATCAAATAGTTAATGCTTGTTTACCTTTTCCTGGGAAAATCAGTAATTATCCTGGACAGTTATGCTTAGAATTTCAGAGGTACACTCTTGCTTTTCACAATTCCACAACCACGACCTCATAGACTATAAATTTCTGTGATTCTACATGTAACCAAAATGTGGATGACCTTTTGTTGTCTTCTAAAGATGATCTAAGTCCCAAGACTGATTCTCTCTACTTACTGTTTTAGCTCAGAAACGCTGTAAGTTTCCCAAAGAGAATTTATAATGTTATCAAAGTTCTTTAGCTAGGACATAATATATCCGGAGGAGATAAACCCTTTCTTCCTGGCAGACTATAGGCTGTTCAAAGCTTTGCCAGGCCAGTAACAAAGACAATTACGAAGAATCCTAGATGGCACTGACTTTTTCAGAAAGTGGATTCCCAGCTCTTCTGAAATAATGACGTCTTTGAATAGCGTCTGTTAAAAGCAGCTTTATGAACTAAGTCTTTGGTAAGGAAACCTCTTCTTTTGAAACCTAAACATGAACGGGCCTTTTGTGATTTATAATCAGCTTCCCACTGTGCTTTGTCTAACGACAGTAGTCACAGCAGCTAATCTAGTAGAAACATCGACACGTTATTAGGGGGACCCCCTTTAAATCCGATGTTCCTCCATACTGTAAAATCTTTGATTCTCACTGAAAACACACCACAGTTCTTCGTAAATAAACTTACCTCCTGTGAAATCCTGTTACATTTTTTGTTACATATTTCTGATGATTGTTATAATATATACTTTAAATCCTGCTACATTCCTTCTGTTACCGAGTCCAAGCTCGCTCTGCTCGCCGCATGACAGGCCAGTAAATCGGAGACGAGGTGTTGAGGCAAGGAGTGCCACTTTATTCGGAAAGCTGGCAGACCGAGAAGATGGTAGACTAGTGTCTCCGAAAAACCATCTTATCGGGGTTTGGATGCCAGTTTCTTTTATAAAACAGAGAAGGGGAGGAGATGAGGAAGTAAAGTAAAAAGGCCATAAGATTTGCAAATATCCCCTGGAATGGCCGGCCTAGGGGAGGGAATGTGTTAATTTCTTCTTTCTTGCAGCCATCCACAGGTGGACAGGGTCAGGATGTTCCCTGAACAAAGGCACTCTGGTTTAACATTCAGGCAGAGGGGCAGGGTTCCCTGAGGCAGACCATGGTGTATAGACAGTATCCTTGTAGTGATCAAAAGTAACAGGAAGCGAAAGTTAAAGTAAGAGAAACAGATCCAACATGTAGTCAGATTTGGCTCTTCCCTGTTACACAAGGACTTGCATTTTGGGTGGCTAGAAAAATTGGCTGACCGAAATAAGAGATGAGTTTATCGTGGGAAATGTGGGTACCCTGATCCCTGCCTCGAATAAAGCAATTTAAAGGAAAGGAAGCAATTTGGTAAAAGCATAGTTCTTGATTAATAAATTGGGTGTTTTACCTGAAAGTTTCTGTTTTTACTATTACAAATATATCTTGACCCTGATAAATAGTCTTACTTATATTTTTAACTGCCCTAAGACTTAGCTTTAAGAAAAGAATTACGCCACATGTTCAAAATATACCTTCTCCTACCACAATCTAGTTGCTGCAGATTTTTGAAACCTCATTCTGGACAAGCATAAATTTGTGCAAATGTACCTACTTTTAACCAGATGTTATTCAATTTGAAAAGCAGTCATATTCTGATATTCAAGTGCACAAAGCGACTTTTAGACTTGGCCAATATTCTTATACCTGAATAACAAATTTACCTTTGTGTGTCTGTGTATGTGCATATATCTGTATACGTGTACCCACAAGTATCATTTCCCATTTTTGTAGTATCCTTTTACAACCTAAAACCAACATTACATGCTGTCACTTAATGGTTTCCTAATTATTATTGCTATGTAGCGTTGTTAGTAAACATTGTACATGGAGAGAAGTATTACAGTTAAATCAGCTGAACTACAGTTCAATGCTCTGAACCCAGTAGGTTTTTGTTTAGAACATAAGCAGAGTAAAATCTAATGATAGACACAGGAACATGTCATACCTTTGTTCTGTTTTCTTTTTTTTGAACCTTAGGTTTCGAGGGTTAAGCTAATAACCATACTTCCTTGTTCATGGCACAGATGTGCAACCCTTCCTCCCATCCTCTCACTTTTTAGAAAATTTTAGGTAAGGGAAATATTTTACACATGTACTCTTATTCTGCAGGGTTTAGAGGGAAGTCTTAGGAGTCAGAGAGACTAGAGTTTGGATCCTGATTCTTTGCCACTTAATGAGCGTGCAATCTTGGGTAAATGATTTGACCTCTCTGAGACTCCATTTTCTCATCTGTAAAATAGGAATAATAATAACCTCGTCGTGGGGTTGTTGTAAGAATTGGATTATGTGCTTAGAGTGCTCAGCACAGCATCTGGTACATGTTAAGTGCTCGTTACATTTTTGCTACTGTTATTATATCACCAATGGCATAAGAACTTTTGGTCAAAGAGCTATCCAGGCTAGGAATATCCACTATCAGTATGCTGCATAACTTTAAGCAAGTCACTTTGCCAAAGTGTTACTTTGTTTCTGCAACTAAGACATGGAAATGACATTACAAATTGTGCCTTCTAAATAAGATTGTGAAAAGTTAAAGCCCTAAATAAATGTTAATAATTTATGCCACCTCATTAAAATCTGTAGTTACGTTTATAATCCTGAAGATAAGTATAATTAATATTTGGTATTAGTAGTGTGCCTTCCACTCAGGCATTAATAAGACATTGCAAAGATGAGCAAGCATAGAGCATTGAACCTACCTAAGGTTATGGACTCAGTAAGACAGGAGGAGCAGATATTCTGTAAATGACCGGCAATCAGAAATTTATCTTTTCTGAAGATTTTCATGTTTATTCCCAAACTGTAAATAACAAGCCCTCAGTGAACCTTACCAGCTGCTCTTTTAGGAAGTGTGTGGCACTAAGTGGGAGCTGATACTGTGGGCCCCTAGGCCACTTGAATAGCTATGGCCATTCCTCTCCTCTCCGATGCCTAATTCTGACATAATATTTAGCTCCAAAGGAGGAAATGTTATGCTGTAAAATGATGGAACTCCTGGGCCCCCAAGGCACTCTGCTCTGACCCTCAGATCTCAAGGCCCAAGATTATCATTATTGGCTCATTAGCCTGTTTTTTTGTTTGTTTGGTTTTTGTTTTTTTGCGGTACGCGGGCCTCTCACTGTTGTGGCCTCTCCCGTTGCAGAGCACAGGCTCCAGACCCACAGGTTCAGCAGCCATGGCTCACGGGCCCAGCTGCTCCGCAGCACGTGGGATCTTTCCGGACCGGGACACGAACACGTGTCCCCTGCATCAGCAGGCGGACTCTCAACCACTGCGCCACCAGGGAAGCCCCTCATTAGCCTGTTTTAATTGTAGGGCTGTATAGAGCAGTAACATGGAGCCTTTGAGTCAGACTGCCTGTGTTTGAATCCCAGCTCTCATGCTCACTAGCAGTATAAACTATACCCCTTAGGGGTTTAGTAGGGTTGACAAAACTAACACCTACCTCAGACCAGCACCTGGACCATACTAAAGGCTCTATTAACATTGGCAAATTAGTTTTACAGCCAAAACTGTATGCCTAACTGGAATGTTGTTCACCTAAAAGGTAAAATTAGAGGATGAAGTTGGCTTAAATTGAAATAATTTATATGAGCAGTTGCCATCAAGATACCGATGTGAATCACTTCGTAGTGACATAAATAACACCAGTTCTTTTCTCCTCATTGCTAAAATTCCAAGTTAATATAGCACAGAGGATGTGTGTGGGCTTTTAAGTCAGTCATGACACTTACTGGGTGTCAGTTACCTTGATTTTCCCATCTGTAAAATGGTTAAAAATAGTACCTTCTTCACAGAGCTGTTCTGAGGTTTAGATGAGAAAATGAAAGTAAAGTGATTAGCATAGTTTTGACAAACAGTAAATACTTAATATGTGATTTATAATGTTCGTGGTGGTTATTGCTGTTTTAAGTAAAATAATAATGCATATAAGCCCCTTCTGATATTCCTAGTTTTAAGCATGATTATCACAAATTTAAATGTGTTCAGAAGTGGGACTTCTCATTGTAGATTTAGACATATAGAAACAATTTGAGGGCTTCCCTGGTGGCCCGGTGGTTGAGCGTCCGCCTGCCAATGCAGGGGACGCGGGTTCGTGCCCCGGTCTGGGAGGATCCCGCATACCGTGGAGCGGTCGGGCCCGTGAGCCGTGGCCGCTGAGCCTGCGCGTCCGGAGCCTGTGCTCCGCAATGGGAGAGGCCACAAGAGTGAGAGGCCTGTGTACCGCAAAAAAAAAAAAAAAAAAAAGTGAGGTGCTTTTGGGAAGGAAGCCCAGATCTTGGAATGCTCACTTGCACCTTCTTATCCATACTGATGTGCAAAATATTAATGAAATAAAAAAGAAGCAGAAAGAGAAACATTGTAGACTTCTTCAGCTGTTTTGGGAGCTGAAATCAGAACATTGTAGCAAGGTCATCCTGTTGAGTAAAATCAGTAACACTATCTATTATTTATTATAAAATAAAAATTTTTTATTGAGGTATAGTTGATGTACAATATTGTATAAATTTCAGGTGTACCACATAGTGATTCACAATTTTTAAAGGTTATATTTCATTTATAGTTATTATAAAATATATTTCCTGTGTTGTACAATGTATACAATAGATATATAGCTTATCTGTTTATCTATTTATTTATTTATTTAATACATGACATCCCTAGGTTAGTTTGTTTACTGGATCTATACTTTTTTTTTTAATTGACATACAGTTAATTTACAATGTTGTGTTAGTTTCTGGTGTACAGCAAAGTGATTCAGTTATATATATATATATATTTACACATATACATATGTATATACACATATATATATTCTTTTCATATTCTTTTTCATTCTAGCTTATTACAAGATACATAATACAGTTCCCTGTGCAAAAGAGTAGGACTTGTTGTTTACCTATTTTATATATATTAGTTTGTATCTGGTAATCCCAAGCTCCTAATTTATCCCCTCTCCTCTTCCCCCTTTGGTAACTGTAAGTTTGTTTTCTGTCTGTGAGTCTGTTTCTGTTTTGTAAATAAGTTCATATTTTGGATTCCACATATAAATGATATCATATAATATTTGTCTTTCTCTGTTTGACTTAATTCAATTAGTATGACATTCTCTAGGTCCATCTATGTTGCTGCAAATGTCATTATTTCACTCTTTTATTTTTTTTAATATTTATTTATTTATTTTGGCTGCACAGGGTCTTAGCTGCAGTATGAGGGATCTTTAGTTGTGACACGCGGGATCTAGCTCCCTGACCAGGGATCGAACCCGGCCCCCATGCATTGGGAGCACAGAGTCTTAACCATTGGACCACCAGGGAAGTCCCCATTATTTCATTCTTATGGCTGAGTAGTAGTCTGTTGTGTGTGTGTGTGTGTGTGTATGTGTGTATATACACACACCACATCTTCTTTATCCATTCATCTGTTGATGGACATTTAGATTGCTTCCATGTCTTGGCTATTGTAAATAGTGCTGCTATGAATATTGGGGTGCATGTATCTTTTCCAGTTAGAATTTTCTCCAGAATTATGCCCAGGAGTGGGATTGCTGGATCATATGGTAACTCTATTTTTGTTTTTTTGTTTTGTTTTGTTTGTTTTTTTTGCAGTAAGCGGGCCTCTCACTGTTGTGGCCTCTCCCGTTGTGGAGCACAGGCTCCGGACGTGCAGGCTCAGCGGCCACGGCTCACAGGCCTAGCTGCTCTGCGGCATGTGGGATCTTCCCGGACCGGGGCACGAACCCACGTCCCCTGCATGAGCAGGTGGACTCTCAACCACTGCGCCACCAGGGAAGCCCTATTTTTGTTTTTTTAAGGAGCCTCCATACTGTGCTCCATAGTGGCTGCACCATTTTACATTCCCACCAACAATATAGAAGGGTTCCTTTTCCTCCACACCCTCTCCAGCATTTATTATTTGTAGACTTTTTGATGATTGCCATTCTGACTGGTGTGAGGTGATACCTCACTGTAGTTTTAATTTGCATTTCTCTAATAATTAGCAGTGTTGAGCAACTTTTCATGTGCTTATTGGCCATCTGTATGTCTTCTTTGGAGAAATGTCTATTTAGGTCTTATGCCCATTTAAAAAAATTTTTTTTTGATATTGAATTATATGAGCTGTTTGTATATTTTGGAAATTAAGCCCTGTCTGTCGCATTGTTTGCAAATATTTTCTCCCAGTGTGGAGGTTATCTTTTCATTTTGTTTATGGTTTTCTTTGCTGTGCAAAAGCTTGTAAGTTTGATTAGGTTCCATTTATTTATTTTTCCTTTTATTTCTTTTGCCTTGGGAAACTGACCTAAGAAAACATTGGTACAATTTATGTTAGAGAATGTTTTGCCTATGCTCTCTTCTAAGTTTTCTGGTGTCATGTCTTATACGTAAGTCTTTAAACTATTTTGAGTTGATTTTTGTGTATGGTGTGAGGGTGTGTTCTAACTTCATTAATTTACATGCAGCTGTCCAGCTTTCCCAGCACCACTTGCTGAAGAGACTGTCTTTTCTCCATTGTATATTTTTGCCTCCTTTGTCAAAGATTAATTGACCGTAGATGTGTGGGTTTATTTCTGGGCTCTCTTCTGTTCCACTGATCCAATATCTGTTTTTGTACCAGTACCATGCCATTTTGATTACTGTAGCTTTATAGTATTGTCTGAAGTCTGGGAGGGTTATGCCTCCTGCTTTGTTCTTTTTCCTCAGGATTGCTTTGGCAATTCTCGGTCTTTTATGGTTCCATATAAATTTTAGAATTATATGTTCTAGTTCTGTGAAAAATGTCATGGGTAATTTGATAGGGATTGTATTAAATCTGTAAATTGCTTTGGGTAGTATGGCCATTTTAACAATATTAATTCTTCCAATCCAAGAGCATGGGATATCTTTCCATTTCTTTAAATCATCTTCCATTTCCTTTATCAGTGTTTTACAGTTCTCAGCATATGAACCTTTCACCTCCTTGGTCAGGTTTATTCCTAAGTTTTTTATTTTTTTGATATGATTTTAAAAAGGATTTTTTTTTTTTTACTTTGCCTTTCTGATATTTCATTGTTAGTGTAAAGAAATGCAACTGTATGTTAATCTTGTATTCTGCTACCTTGCTGCATTTATCAGTTCTAGTAGTCTTTGTGTGGAATTTTTAGGGTTTTCTGTATTTAGTATCATGTCATCTGCATATAATGCCAATTTTACCTCTTTCCTTCTAATGTGGATACCTTTTATTTCTTTTTCTTGTCTGAATGCCGAATAGACTTCCAGTACTATGTTGAATAGGAGTGGTCATCCTTGTCTTGTTCCAGATTTTAGCAGGAAGGCTTTCAGCTTTTCACCATTGAATATTATGTTGGCTGTGGGTTTGTCATAAATAGCTTTTATTAAGTTGAGGTATGTTCCTTGTATACCCACTTTGGTAAGAGTGTTGTAATTTGTAAGGTATATATTCTAAAACCTTCAAATATCTCTAAGTCCAAATATATGTTCTCATCTAACACCTTTCCCTCCCCCATTAAATTCTGTAAAGTATAACTGAAATGTTTTGGACTTTTTCAGTGCATTAATGATTATATAAATACTGAGCTAAAATAATTCATAAAGCTTTAAAAATACATTCTGCCACAAAAAGAAAATACATATAGCTTGTTTCTTCATTTCATTTAGATTATCCATGACCTAACAGGTGTCTGTAAACCTAAAGTGATGGTGGTGGATGACGATCCTCCTGCAGGAGCCATTTGTAGACCATGACTTGAGCCACTGTGGAATGGGGAGTTTCACTCCTTTACCCCAAATTTCAGTATTCTTGCTAAGAACTTCCCCCTTCTTAGCCTTCTTTTCTTTTACCAGCACTAGTTATTAGCTTTCCACAGAAAAAATGTTTTATTGGGCTTCCCTGGTGGTGCGGTGGTTGAGAGTCCGCCTGCCGATGCAGGGGACACGGGTTCGTGCCCCGGCCCGGGAAGATCCCACATGCCGCGGAGCGGCTGTGCCCGTGAGCCATGGCCGCTGAGCCTGCACGTCCGGAGCCTGTGCTCCGCAATGGGAGAGGCCACAACAGTGAGAGGCCCGTGTACCGCAAAAAAAAAATAATAATAATAATGTTTTATTGTTTCATAAACGTCATGGCTGTGAAGCAGCATGTAAAACCAAGTGAGTGAGAGGGCAGGTAGACAGCCCTTCATTAGAAGGGCCTTCATTAGCTAACAGACTTATTCCACACTGAAGTATTAAGACGCGTGAGTCCAGTTTTATTCCTGAGCAAGACTAGTACATACAGTGGTCCTTACGCTTACTTGTGAAGAATTAAAATCATGTCTGTTGAATACCAGAGGTTTGCTTTTCTTTAGTCTTTCCTTTCTGCCCTCTGACCCCCGCCCCTTATTCTCTCCCTGCTCCCTCCCTGCCTGCCTTCGTCCCTCTCTTTTTCTACCTTTCTTTTTAGCTATACAAATAATACATAAAACACATTTGTAATATGTGTGTACCAATAAGAACAGAGCCTTTGTTCTTCATGCCTTACTTTTAGTACTTTGTACATTGTCTGACACCCACAGAAGAAACTTAACAATGAAATGAGTGAATGAAGCATAAAAAGCAAAAAGGTCTCCTTGTCACTCTTACTCCTTCCCAGGTAACCGTCATAGTCATGTTATTATTTTTTAGTTTAGTTGGCAAGATTCTCTTCTGTGGACAGTGGGAGTGACTTAGTTTTCTCTTTGGAGTAGGGCTTGGCTAAGCAGAATGCATGGTTTTGCTTACGTGTGTGTAGCTTTTCCTTGATCCTAAATTGGGAGTTTCCTGACACTCTTAGGGAGAGTGATGCAATCATCGCTCCTTCGCAGTAGCAGAGAAAGCACATTCAAGAGGCTGAAGCTGGATGAGGGGAATTACCTTCCTGGATGACTGGTCTCAGTCATATATGAGACAATTAAAACTTTCTAAAATGTAACTTTCACATAAAGCTCTGTAAGTGTTGTATAGAGAGCAATGAAGGCAAATTTTTAATAGTTTTTCCAGTTACCCAGCCTGTTTCTGGGAGACTTAATCCTTCTGTCAAAAACATTTAAGGGAAAAGATTTTAATTTTAACGTTTCTTCACAACAATTAGGGCAATAAACATTTTATAAATAAATTATAGCAAACTAATTAGAATACTTTTTAAAATTTAATTTGACTGGCGTTTAATTCATATGACAGAACCTTTGATGAATTCAGGTTTTTGAAAGGTAGTTAGAGTGTGCATTCCCTTCCCCCACGCCAACCAATATGCAGTTGTTTTAAAATTCAGTTTTCTTCCTTTGTTGACTACAGAGTCTTTATTTGAATCTAAAGGCCTTAACCCTATAACTTCCAACCACTTAACTTCCTTATATTACTCTACATTGATTGACATTTCAAATATCTCTGTTGTGTAAACTTCTTCAATGAAGAAAAACTATTATGGATTTGACTATTTTGAAGATCATATTCTTTATAAAGAGGACATCTCAAAAAATCAAGGGTTTAGAATTTTTTTCTAAGTGATAGGTAATATATAATGTACTGGGTTGGCCAAGAAGTTTGTTCGGGTCTTCCATATCTTACAGAAAAACCCAAACAAGTTTTTGGCCAGCCCAACAGAATAAGTACCACAGTAACTTGGAAACTATAAAAATCTCTGCATTTATTTGGTTTATTTTATTCTCATATTGTGAGGAAAAAAATGACAGACATTTGTTTCTTCCTATTTTTCCCAGCTATTGACCTAAAAAATGGTTCTGGAAAAGTGTATCAAGGCCCTGCAAAAGATTCTGCTGATGTAACCATCTCGCTTTCAGATGAAGATTTCATGGAAGTAGTCTTGGGCAAGCTTGATCCTCAGAAGGTAAAGTTCTTAAAATGTTCATTTATTTGTCATTTATTGCTTCCTATTTGACAATTGCAGTTTTTTGGCTGACTCCAAAATTCTGATTTATAAGACAGATATCTTGCAACTCTGAGGAAAGACAGAGTTGATAGCAGTATTCAAATTGATAGATCATATATTTTTCGAATGGAGTTTTTCAACTGATACTTTTTAAAACTAAATTTTGGGGTGGAATTCTTTAGCAGATAAACAATGTAAAACCCACATCTAGGCCTTTTAATATATTGTCAGTTCAGAATTGAAAAACCATATGATATTTCATAAAATTAGACATTCTTTCCTGATATATAAAATTAAGAACTTGTCTTAATCATCACTGAAAACTGGAAATAGAAGGATGGAACATAATAGCCAGTGTCTTACTGAAGGTAAAACATTTAGAGACATTTCAGTGGAAAATCATGATTGAAACAAGAGTGCCTTTGCTGGCCATTATGAGGTAATATTGTTCTGAAACCTATGGCCAGTCCACAAACACACAAAATTAGATGTAGCAATTAGAATGGAGTAGAAAATTTGAATGATTATGTAGCTAGAAATCCCACGAGGATCAACTGATTGATTCTTAGACCAGAAGAGTTCAAACAAGTGATTGAATGCACAATAATTATTTAAAAATAGCTTTCACATAGCAGCAAAACCAACTAGAGGATATAATTTTAAAAATTTGTTTGTAATCACTACCCAAACTACAAAGTACCAGCGACTACCCTAACAAGAAAAAGCACAGGGCTTATTTGCAGAAAACTATACAACTTTACAAGGAACGGAGCAATTTGACTACGGGAGAAAATGTTCAATTTTCCTGGATAAAAAGACTAATTTTAAAGAATTGTAAAGTAGTATAGTGGTTAAAAATACGTTCTTTGGCATCAGATAAATCTAAGTTTGAATCTTAGCTCTGCCACCTACTCTCTAAGCCTTAATTTTCTCATTGTAAAATGAATTGTGATAATCCCAAAGGATTGTTATGATAACTAAATCCAATAATATACATGAGGAGCTTAGAATAATGCGTGGTACTGAGTGAGCCCTCAGTTAATTCCTTCCCAGGAATTTATTTAGTACCTCCTTTTATTCAGGTGCTAGGTGTGGCTGAACAAGACAGTGCCCCTTCTGGGTAGAGCTTAATTCTAGAGGGAAATGGAAAAGAAGTATAATTTCAGGTGTGAAGAAAAATAAGAGTAATGGGTTATAGCAGTGGTTGGCAAACTTTTTCTGTACAGGGTCCCCTAGTAAATATATTCTAAGCCTTGCAGGTCACATGGTCTCTGTTGCACCTACTCAGTTCTGCCATTGTAGAGTTAAAGTAGCCATGGATACTATGTAAACAAATGGACGTGGCCGAGTTCCAGTAAAGCTTTGTTTACAAAAACAGGCAGCAGACTGGTTTTGGCCCGTAGGCTGTAGTTTGCCAGCCCCTGGATTAGAGTGTGACAGGATAGAAGAACTATTTGAGACCGATTGTCCAAAAAGGCTTGATAGAGACCTGAACAAAGTGAGGGAAGGAGCCATAAGGCTAAAGAAACAACTAGCACCAAGGTGGGAGGCACTGGTAGCTCAGCTTGATACTATAACTGTGAGGAGGCCAGTGGGGAGAGAGGCAGGAGGCGAACGGGGAGAGGTAGGCATGGCGTAGATCACACAGGACCTTGTAGATGTTGGCAAGACAGTTTAGATCTTGTGTGATAGGAAGCTATTGAGCTGTGGAGTGACATCTGATTTTTAAAGGTCATTGTGGCTGCTGAGTGGCTAATTAAGAGTTCTTTTTTGAGATATATTTGAGGTGCTTATACATAAAGATTAAATGTAGGATTTACAGAAACATTTATATAATTGCTAGGAATATCAGACCTTTGGGGGAGAATGGATTATTCAGTGAATGGTACTGGGCAGTTGCATAGGAAGTGGTAGTGCTTTATGTCATTCCATATACCTTAATCAGTACCATACAGGATGGAATTAAATGTAAAAAAATTAAAGCAGAAGCAAAACTTGATGAAAACCTAGGTGTTTATTATTCTTAGTGACAGTCCTTAGAGAAGTTCTAATTTAATATTAGGGGTTTTCTAAACTCATTTGGCTCAATTACGTTCTGCCTCACCTCAGTGCTTTCTGTCATCACTATTCTTCAGTTATCAAAGACCTTATATCCCAGTGTACAGTCTCTCTCTCTCTCTGTCTCTCTCTGTCTCTCTGTCTCTCTGTCTGCATCAACTCTTGTCAACCTTGATGGCTTCCTTCAGGATTTGTAAAAGTGACTTCTCCAACAGATGGCTCTTAGTTTATTGATATTATTTCTAATTATCTTTTACTCTATTCTACATCAGCTTTTGTCTTTATTGGGAGCATAATATGTACAACTTCTAGTATCTGTTACAAAACATCACCATTTTCCAACACCATCACCTACAGTTTCATTAACTTGTTTTGTTATTCCTGCTACTGCTGTTGAGCTTCCCAGAGACCTCCGGTTTGTTGACAACACCACTTTCTATCCATCAGCTCCCTTCTGTCTTCTCTTCTTGTTCAGCTTAGAGTCCATGGTCCATCGGAGTATCTCCCTTGAAAATACCCTCATCTCCCTTGTACCTCTCTCATCTTATTTGCCTGGAAAACTCCACTCTATTTTAACCCTACTCTCTGCCATCTTTGCATCTGTACCTGAATAGATGAAGACGCCAGGAGAAAAGCCATACAACTAGACAAATAGGCTTCCCTTTAAAATTTTGATTACAGGTCTCAAATAGTCTCTACACACTGTCTAGCAATCTTACTGTGATTTTCCACTAAGCCTCCATTCCTGTTGTTTGAGATGAGTATTTCATACCTGTCTTCTCAAAACTCCCCCATGCCTACCTCTCTTTCATTTTTAGCTGATGATCTTTCTCATGTTCTTTGGGAGAAAAAAAAGACTTTCAAATGAAAATATTCACTTTCCCATCACCAGATCTATTTTGTCAGCATCTGCACCTGTCTTCTTTTCTTCCTATACATTACATTGAAGGAAGTCTCCCTCTTCCTGTCAAAGACTTCTTCACTTCTCATCCAGGTATCTATCTACTCAAAGTCATTGCTTCTTCTCCTTTCCACTTTTTTCTGCACCATTCTCTCCCATTCTACTACATAATTGTCCCACAGCATAGAGGCAAGCTAACATCTTGATTTTAAAGCAAACACTCTGTTGATACCAGATCCCCATCCAGCATGCCATATCATTTCTCTGTTCCTTTTCACAAAAGAATTGTCTAAACCAGCACTGTTGAATAGACATATAATGTGAGTCACATAAGTAATTAAAAACTTTCTAGTTGCCACATTAAAAAAAGGTTAAGAATAAACTCAAAATGGCTTAAAGACTTGAACATAAGCCGTGACACCATAAAACTCCTAGGAGAGATCATGGGCAAAACATTCTCGGACATAAATTGTTCCAATGTTTTCTTAGGTCAGTCTCCCAAGACAATAGAAATAAAACCAAAAATAAACAAATGGGACCTAATCAAACTTACAAGCTTTTGCACAGCAAAGGAAACCATAAACAAAACAAAAAGACAACCTACAGAATGGGAGAAAATATTTGCAAATGATGCAAAAGACAAGGACTTAATTTCCAAAATATGCAAACAGCTCATACAACTCAACAACAAAAAACAAACAACCCAATGGAAAAATGGGCAGAGACCTAAATAGACAGTTCTTCAAAGAAGAAATACAGATGTCCAACAGGCACATGAAAAGGTGCTCCACATATTGCGAACTATTAGGGAAATGTAAATCAAAGCTACAGTGAGATATCACCTCACACCAGTCAGAATGGCCGTCATTAAAAAGTCTATAAATAACAAATGCTGGAGAGGGTGTGGAGAAAATAGAACCCTCCTACACTGTTGGTGGGAATGTTAGTTGGTGCAGCCACTGTGGAAAACAGTATGGAAGTTCCTTATAAAACTGAAAATAGAATTACCATATGATCCAGCAATCGTGCTCCTGGGCATACATTCTGACAAAACTATAATTCAAAAAGATTCATGCACCCTTATGTTCATAGCAGCACTATTTACAATAGCCAAGACATGGAAGCAACCTAAATGTCCATTGACAAATGAATGGGTAAAGAAGATGTGGTGTATACAATGCAATACTACTCAGCCATAAAAAAGAATGAAATAATGCATTTGCAGCAACATGGATGCAACTAGAGATTATCATACTAAGTGAAGTAAGTCAGAAAGAGAAAGAAAAATACCATATGATGTCACTTATATGTGGAATCTAAAATATGACACAAATGAACCTACCTATGAAATAGAAACAGAATCACGGACATAGAGAACAGACTGGTGGTTGCCAAGGGGGAGGGGGTTGGGGGAGGGATGGAGTGGGAGGTTGGGGTGAGCAGATGTAAGCTATTATATATAGAATGTATAAATAACAAGGTCCTACTATATAGCATAGAGAACTGTATTCAATATCCTATGATAAACCATAATGGAAAAGAATAGATAAAAAAAAGAATGTATATATATGTATAACTGAATCACTTTGCTGTACAGCAGAAATTAACACAACACTGTAAATCAACTATACTTTAATTAAAAAATCAAAATAAATTTAAAAAGCTTAAAAAGAAACAGGTAAAATTAATTTTAATATATTTTATTTAACCCAATACATTCAAATATTTTAACATGTAATCAATATTAAATATTAATGGGATATTTTATATCCTACTTTTAAAAAATCTTTAAAATCCAGTGTGTATCTTATACTTATAATGCATCTCAGCCAGGGCTAATCATATTTCAAGTACTCAGTAGCCGCATGGGCTAGTGGCTACTTTAGTGGGCAGCAAAGGTTTAAACGTTCTGTCTTGACTGCTCATCTGCCTTCTCTTATCTGACTTCCACATCTGTTGCTCCACTGATAATGTTTTTGTGAAGTTCTTGTGATGACCTATATTGCTAAATCCAGTAAATATTTCTCTATCTACATCTTTCTCAGTCTTTCAGTAGCATTCAACTCAGTTAACCACCAACTTCTTGAAATAATCTTATCCCTTGGCTTTCATGATACCTTATTCTCCTGTTTTGCTTTCTCCACCCTTGGCTCTTCCTAATCTCCTTTGGTGTCTTCCTCTTTTACCCCCAACTGTTGAGTTTTGGTGTTTCTCAGGGCTCATTTCAGGGCTCTTCTCTAACTAACACTCTTCTTAAATGAGTCCATCCATCCTGTGGTATTTAGAGCCGTCTACATGTTGACAACTTGCAGATTCAAATGTCTCACTCAGCATCTTCTCTGAGTTCCATAGTGGTATAACCAGCTCTTCACTTGTGTCTCTGATGGCACATCGTACTATGTCCAACTTACAACTTGTGATTTAGTTTTTTTCCCCCATTCTTTTTGTTTCCAGGAAATGGCACCATGGTCTATCTACCCAAATTAGTATGCTGAGTAATGTAAGAATTGTCTTGGCTTCTTTCTTCACCTCTGTATCCTTTCTATCCTTAATCCTGCTTGTTCTTTCTCCAGAACGTATCTTGAGTTCATTTTCTTCTCTTCGTCACTAGGGTTATCATCCTGATCCAAGCCTCCATCATCTCTCACCTGGCTTCCTGACTGGTCTTAGTGCTTTTAGTCTTGCTTTTCCACCAATCTGTTCTCCATACAGGAGCTGGGGTAATCTTTTAAAAATGTGAATCAGATTATAGGTCATTCCACCTGATAAAAACCTCCAAGATTTACTTTTACACTTGGGTAAAATCCAAACTACATATTATTATATTGTATGTGAAGTTTCCCTTGCTTATCTTCCCAGCTTCATCCTGCACTGCTTGCCTCATCACTTACAATGCTAATTCAATTTATGTTGCCTCTCCTCTTAGTCCCTTCCCATCAATTTTTACCACTTCAATGTCTATTTATTTGCCTTTTCTGGAATTTCTATTCCCATCTTTTTGCATGGCTGGCTTTGTTTCATCCAAAGTAGTTCCCTCCTATTATATTATCTAAGTAGCCTCCTTCATAGCATTTATAACAGGCTTTAATTACTTGTTTACATTTTACTTTTTGACTCCCCTACTGTAATGTTAGCTCCATGAGAACAGGGAGGGATGTCTCTTTCCTAGCATAGAATATTGCCTAGTGTACTGTAGATGCTCAATTAATACCTGAGTAGATTAAAGCAAGGATAGAAATAAGGAACATAAGCTCAATAGCAGTAGTTTAGGCTATGTAGAAATTAAAAACTTCTGCATGTCAGACTCCATAAGATATTCCATAAACCTGGGGAAAAATAAAATAATGATACATAGTATATTGGTGTTAATAACCTATAAAAATTCTGGACAACACGAAGACCTCAATATAAAAAATGGGCAAACAACATGAACCAGTAATTAATGAAAGAAATAGGTATGACTAACATACATGAGAAAAACTATTAATTTTTCCCAGTATCTAAAACATGCAAGTTAAAGCATGTCATTTTTGCCTCAGATTTTCAAAGATTAAGAAAACAGTATTATTAAGGTTGGGATAAGAGGATTCACACGTAGCTAGAAGGAATATTAATTTAACAGTCTTTCTGGAAAGTACTATGGCAGAGTTTCACTGACTTTCTTCCTTTATGGCCACTTACTGTCTCAGCACTTTTTGAGTGGCACTCCTAGGCCAAAAGAAATACCTAATGGTTCCGTTTATTAAGTAGTTATATCCAAACAAGAGTAGTTTTCATGTTGTGTTTGACCAATGTCACTGTGTTTCCTTCAAAAGTTTTAAATATTCTGTCGTGTCTGTTGGAGTTTGGTGTGGTGCCCCAGTGCACTGAGGTGCACAGTTTGAAAACTGTGGTGATATGGAAGCATGGTCAAGAAACTTATTTAAGAAATGCCATGATTTAGTAATTCTTCTTCTAGGAATCTATCCTAAGAAAACAGTTAGATAGGAACAAAGATTTATGTACACAATTCTTCCACTCAAATAACAACCATCAAATATTGGTATATTTACTTCAAGGAAGTTGGTGTTTTTATTTTAGGTTGTAAGTCCCTCTCAGACTGCAGCACCTGGCAAGCCCGTCTAAGAACTGACTCTGCAGGAGTCGCAGACCATCATGTCTGTAACTGCACAGTGAAAACTGTCTTAGTTTTAAAATTCCAGTCTCTAGTTTGAATGCTTAGCACTTGAACCTGATTGAATGAAATTCTCCTGCATTATTTTTGGGATAAAAAGTTTAAGCAGTTTTTGCTTTTCCTCCAGTTGGTAAGGATTCGCTTCTGAAATTAAGTTGCTGCTAGTTAATAAGCAGGAGACATTATTAAGCAGAGAACACCCGTGTTTAGTCCTGGCCCACTTTTTGTTGGCTCTGTGGCCTTGAGTAGGTTTTTAAGCTTTTGAATTTCTTTTTTGCTGATATGCCCACTTCAGGTTGATGTCTGTGCTTCTCAAGTGATACTGTATCTGTGAGGCTGCTTTGTAATGTTACGTGTACGTGGATATTACTATTTTTTCAATCTAGCTAACAATCTAGAGACTTCTTTTTCACTTCATATTCCGTATGTTATTTTCTCAGTAAGCTATATTGTGTTTTATCATTTTTATTTTACTGATAGGGAACTTGACACGGGGGGAGAACTTGCACAAGTTTCTATTGTCAGGTCAGAAAAAAAGTGGTACAGGAGCTCTTAGTGTTTTGACATTATAGTCTTTTGCTTGGTAGTAATGAGCTTAATAGCTCCTTCCACATGTTAAATGCTAAGCTAAGCACTTTTCACACTGTTTCATTTAACTCATACAACAAAGCTGCTATTTAGGTGCTGTTGTCATGCCCTTTATAGATAAGGAGGCCAGAGCTCAGAGAGGTTAAGTAGTTTGTCCAAGCTCACCTTGCATTTAGTGGCAGAGCCTAGATTTTAACCCAGGCATTCTGATGCTACAGCCCAGGATCTATTCACTACTTTGTTACACTATCTTATTTTGCCATTATATGGCCTTCTGTTTCATGAAGATATAATAAATATTTTAAATCTACTTTTGAAAGTTCTGAACTCAGTGTTTTTATTGTTAGTAATACAGTAAAGCCTTGTATTCATAGGGTCTCAAATTCACATTTAAGAATATAGGCTAAAGCCAGAAGCATAGGTTGAAGCAGAATTCCCAGATCTGTCAATTCAGATAAATTATTCTATGGTTTTCTAAAATACACAAGGAGTCTTTATTTTTTCTTAGATATCTAAAAATATGGGTGTTATCTATAATCATTAAACTGTCATTGCTAGATAAAAGTTGCCTTTGTTGTCCAGAGTTATTAACTCAATTGTGTTCAGTCTAAGCAATGATCTTTTTAAAAAAGAAATACAATGTGACATGGTAAAGGTTGGTTCTGTCTTTCCCTTTCTCCTTTCCAGGCATTCTTTAGTGGCAGACTGAAGGCCAGAGGGAACATCATGTTGAGCCAGAAGCTTCAGATGATTCTTAAAGAATATGCCAAGCTCTGAAGGATATACTACGTTATTAATTACAATAGAAAAATTAAATACTCTCTTCAACTAAATATGCAGAAGTGATTCAGCAAAAATGGTCAAAATTAAGATACAGGGGAAATTGCTTAACATTTTCAGATTACAGATAACTTTTTAGATGTTCATTTTCTACTAATTTTTCATGTTATTACTTTTACAAGGAACTGTAAGCTGGCACATGATTATCCTTCTGTTCTTAGACCTATGTCTTCATAATAAAAAAGTTTCACTCAAGTCCAATCTCTTTAGAATTGTGATGGCATTTATAAATTGTAAGGAAAATGAAATGAGTAGAGGCCACTTTGATGCCTTTTACAGTTTGTTTTGTTATTTTCTCTTCTCTTTATTGATATCCCAATTTTAACATGAATTTTCATCTATTTATTCATTTTCATACTTTGCTATGAGAGATAGTGTTCTGCTTTAAGGCAAGATAAAGGTCTTTGTGTTTTCAAATAGTTTTCTTTCTTCTCCCTGCCCTTTTGCTGGAAATTCTTTACTTTCATATAATGCTTGGAAATCTACCAAATATATAACTTTCTTTTTTTCTTTTTTTGAAAAATTTAACTGTAGTTGACTTACAATATTATGTTAGTTTCAGGCATACAGCTTCAGATTCCTTTCCCTTACAGGTTATTACAAGATATTGAATATAGTTCCCTGTGCTATACAGTAAATCCTTGTTGATTATCTGTTTCATATATAGTGATATGTATATGTTAACCCTGTGCTCCTAATTTATCCCTCTCTCTCCCCTTTCCCCTTTGGTAACCATAAGTTTATTTTCTATGTCTGTGAGTCTGTTTCTGTTTTATAAATAAGTTGATTTGTATTATTTTTTTAGATTCTGCGTATAAGTGATATTGTATAATATTGTCTTTCTCTGTCTGGCTTACTTCTCTTGGTATGATAATTGCTAGGTCCATCCATGTTGCTTCAAAGGGCAATATTTCATTCCTTTTTATGGCTGAGTAGTATTTCATTGTATATATATTCACATCTTCTTTGTCCGTTGATCTGTCGACGGACATTTAGGTTGTTTCCATGTCTTGGCTATTGTGAATAGTGCTGCTGTGAACATTAGGGTGCATGTATCTTTTCCAGTTAGAGTTTTCATCTTTTCTGGATATATGCCCAGGAATGGGATTGGTGGATCATATGGTAACTCTAGTTTTGGTTTTATAAGGAACCTCCATACTGTTTTCCATAGTGGCTGCACCAATTTACATTCTAACCATCCGTTTACAAGGGTTCCCTTTTCTCCACACCCTCTCCAGCATTTATTGTTTGTAGACTTTTTGATGATGGCCATTCTGACTGGTGTGAAGTGATACCTCATAGTAGTTTTAACTTGCATTTCTCTAACAACTAGTGATGTTGAGCATCTTTTCGTGTGCTTATTAGCCATCTGTATTTCTTCTTTGGAGAGCTGTCTCTTTAGGTCTTCTGCCCATTTTTCGATTGGGTTGTTTGTTTTTGCGTTGTTGAGTCGTAAGAGCTGTTTGTATATTTCGGAAATTAAGCCCTTGTCCGTCACATCATTTGCAAATATTTTCTCACAGTCTGTAGGTTGTCTTTTCATTTTGTTCATGGTTTCCTTTGCTGTGCAAAAGCATGTAAGTTTGATTAGGTCCCATTTTTTTATTTTTGCTTTTATCATAAATGGAGTTTTTATCATAAATGGATGTTGAATTTTGTCGAATGCTTTTCTGCATCTATTGAAATGATCATATGATTTTTATCCATACATTTTGTTAATGTTTGGTGTGTCACATTGACTGATTTGCAGATGTTGAACCATCCTTGAATCCCTGGGATAAATGCCACTCAATCATGGTTATAATCCTTTTATGTATCGTTACATTTGGTTTGCTAATGTTTTGTTGAGAATTTTTACATCTATGTTCATCAGTGATATTGGCCTGTAATTTTCCTGTGCCATTCTTGTCTGGTTTTGGTATCAGGGTAATATCGGCCTTGTAAAATGAGTTTGGAAAAGTTTCCTCCTCTTCTGATTTTGGAAGAGTTTGAGAAGGATTGGTATTAATTCTTCTTTGAATGTTTGGTAGAATTCACCTGTGAAGCTGTCTGGTCCTGGACTTTTGTTTGTTGGGATATTACTAATTCAGTCTCCTTACCAGTAATTGGTCTCTTCAGGTTTTCTATTTCTTCATTATTCCGTCTTGGGACATTGTGCATTTCTAGGAATTTATTCATTTCTTCTAGGTTATCCTATTTATTGGTGGTATTCATAGTAGTCTCTTGTGATCCTTTTAATTTCTGTGATATCAATTGTAACAATTCCTCTTTCATTTCAGATTTTATTTGTTTGTGTTTTCTCTCTTTTTTTCTTGGTCAATCTAGGTAAAGGTTTTTTAAAGAACCAGCTCTTAGTTTCATTGATCTTTTCTGTAGATTTTTTAGTCTCTGTTTCCTTTATCTCTGCTCTAACATTTGCTACTTTCTCTCTTCTACTAACTTTGGACTTCATTTGTTCTTCTTTTTCTAGTTCCTCGAGGTGTGAAATTACATTTGCTCTAACACTTGCTATTTTCTCTCTTCTACTAACTTTGGACTTCATTTGTTCTTCCTTTTCTAGTTCCTCAAGGTGTGAAATTATGTTGTTTGAGACGTTTCTTGTTTCTTAAGATGGGCATTTATTTCTATGAATGTCCCTTTAAGAACTACTTTTACTGCATCGCATAAATTTAATTTAGGGTGATTCATTGTTAAGCCAGTTGAATTTAAAAAAAAAACAAATGGCAGTCTTTTAATGTTTGTCTTTTATAATTGTGCTTGGAACAGCTTAGTGTCCTTCCAAATAGAAATAGCATAGTAAAGTTAATCAAATGCCACTACATATTAATGAATGAAGTTGTTGAATATATACCCTAGATGCTTAAAGCATATTAAGAAAGTGACCTTTTAATTACCTTACTAACCCATCTCTGTCAATCTTAATGGTCAGAGAGCTACTGGTGTCCAGATTTAATAGCTTCCTGTTAGTCCTCATGCTCCTTAACCTTTCTGTAATATTTAATATTACACCATGTTGTGTACCATCATGTTGAGTACACCATCTTTTTTGTGTGTGTGTGGTACGCGGGCCTCTCACTGTTGTGGCCTCTCCCGTTGTGGAGCACAGGCTCCGGACGCGCAGGCTCAGCGGCCATGGCTCACGGGCCCAGCCACTCCGCGACATGTGGGATCTTCCCGGACCGGGGCACGAACCCGTGTCCCCTGCATCAGCAGGTGGACCCTCAACCACTCTGCCACCAGGGAAGCCTGCTCCATCCTTTTTAATTCTTTATTTCCCTTTTATTCTCCGGTGAGAAATATTTTACCTTCTTAAATGAACCTATGAGTTAATCTCCCTGACTTCTGCTTGTCTCTTTGGTAATTTCCTCTGTCTACCTGTCTTTACAGAATTTTTGATTGAGGTTTCAGCCCTCTCCACTTTTTGGTAGGTGTTTTCTTACTGGGTGATTTCATTTACTGCCTTATCTTCAACCATCACCTGAGTATTCATAACTGTGAGTCTATTATCTTCAACTCTGATCTTGCCATAATTCCATAGTTCCATGCACAGTGCCAAACGATTACTAGACTGTTGTCATATATAGTTGACCCTTGAACAATGTGGGTTTGAACTGCATGGCTCCACCCATACTTGGGTTTTTTTTTCAATAAATGCATACTACAGTACTATACCATTTGTATAGTTAGTTGAATCCACAGATATGGAACCACAGATATGGAGGGCTGAGGGCCCACTGTAAAGTTATATACGAATTTTTGAATGCATGGAGGGTTGGTGCCCTTTACCCCCTTATTCCCATTGTTCAAGGGTCAAGTGTAGTTACTGCAGATACATGTTTAAAATAAACATGTGATCTTCCTCTCCACTCCTAAATGTGCATCTTTTCTTATTTTGTCTTAGTTAAGAACATCACCTTTTGCTGAGTTAAACTAAGAAACCAGAGTTATCCTTGACTTTTCTCTTCCTCACACCCCATATCCAGTCCTTCACCAACTCTTATCACTTCTATTTCCTGAATATTTAAGGATTTTACTCTATGCCACTCCTACCCAAGTACTTGTACCCTAGTACCTCATACCTGATAGCTCATTTTAATGGCTTTCCAACTGCTTTCCAGTCTTTCATTACCACCCTCCTGCCACCCACTTCCCTGCAGCCTCCAGAGGTTAACACATCTGAACATGTGACTTCCCAACTTAGAAACCTGCGATGATTCCTACTTGGTCATCTTACTGTCAGACTGTTTAGCATGGTTCAAGTTTGCATCATTTGGGATTCTTTCAGTGGCAAGTAATAAAACCAATTTGGCATAAAACTTTTTCATATAACGGAAAAAAATCTAGATGGGTAGGACTGGCTTTGAAGGGGAATCATTGAATGAGTCAGTGTTATCCAGGCCATCTCTCTGCCCGCTTTATCCACAGGCTCCGTGTGGTAACAACCCTGGCAGCTCCAAGTTATTCTCATTGTGGTCACAAGATGGCAGCCAAGAGGTACAGCCGCATAGTCGCATCTCAAATCAACCAGCAGAAGAGAGACCACTGGGTTCTCCCAAAAGCCCCAGTGAAGACCTTATCTGGTCTCACTAGCTGTTATTGATTATAAGCCAATCCCTGAACTCATCACTGTAGCTAGAGATTGTGGGTGTGCTGATTGGCCTGCATCTCTCAGGGTCTGTACATGTAGCAAAGGATAGTGTGTTGGGGACCCCCAAGGCTTTCCCCGGATTTGGTGATTTGTCAGGAGGACCACAGAACTCACCATATAGTCATACTTACGACTTATGACTTTGATTTATTATATCAAAATATACAAAGCAAAATCAGAAAAGGCAAAAGCGTGCATGAATAAGTCCAGAGGAAATCAGGTAAAAGCTTCCAAGAGTTCTTTCCCTGTGGAGTCATCCAGGACATGCCTAATTTTCCCAGCATCAAATCATGACGGCATGTGAAATGTCTACCAAGACTCAGTGTCTGAGCTTTTCATCAGGAGGCTGGTCACATAGGTGTCTTCCTGCCAGAGTGCATACCAAAATTCCAGACTTCTAAAAGGAAAGAGGGTATTTAGCATCAACCACATTGTTTGTGCAGTTTGTGCACCGGGAACCACTCTTCTCAGTGAGGGAACATTGGGAAACTTCTCAAAATTTTAAGTTCCCACATGTCAGCGAAGGGCCAGCCTTGCAGGCGAACCTTTCTAAGGACAGCAGTCTCAGGCCTGACATGGTAACTCTTCTGCACTGATAGGATCAGCCCCAGCCAGACCACAAGGCCTGAGGGTGAATCAGGTATGATGCCAGAGGAAATTTAGAGTATGGAGAGCCAAATCTCAACAGTCTACCCTAAGGTTTCTTTGCCTTTTCACCGCATCACCTGGCAAAGTCCTCCGTATCCTTAAGCCTCCCCAGTGTGTTCCCTGTGCGAAGCTCTTCGTAACCCACACTAGTAGAACAGCCTCTGTTTGCTCCTCACAGGGCTGTGTGTGTGTATTTTAAAGCAAACCAACTGAGAAAGCTGAATTCTATGTTGGAGAGAAATAGATTTGAGTAATAATCTATTTAATAAGAATACTACCCCAACATTAACTTTATCCTTTAAGTCAACAACTATTGCAGCAAAACTAAATGATAATCCGATGCCATGAAGAAATTCTGCTCAAAGTTAAGGAAAGTGATTTTCTGAAGAGCAGAAGGTTTTAGGTCAGTGTGGACTAAGCTGTTTAAGAGGGGAGTGGAAAGACAATAACCCATTTAAAACCCCATAAATAGGCAAAATAGAAAAACTGCAAGTGTCGACTAAAAACCTAGATGTATATTACATGTGTCTGCAGTATATTGGCTGAAGTTGCCTAGTAAGTGACATCCAGCTATCAGGGTTATCTTAGCTTAAAAAAATAAAAAGATATCTGAGGAGGTAAAATGTTGAGGCACTAAATTCAAAATTTGCTCATGGGAGAGCTGTTGATGGCCTCATCCAGAATCCCCGTCTTTTAGACCGTTTGGTTGCGTAACTTTTGAGTCCACAGCTGATTAAGAGTCAGAAAACAGAGAAGTAGAAAGCACCGCGAGTTGGGGCAGTGTTGGCCAGGGAAAGTGCTTTTTGTTTGTTTGTTTTTGTTTTTGTTTTTGTGGTACGCGGGCCTCTCACTGTTGTGGCCTCTCCGTTGCGGAGCACACCAGACGCGCAGGCTCAGCGGCCATGGCTCACGGGCCCAGCTGCTCTGCAGCATGTGGGATCCTCCCAGACTGGGGCACAAACCCGCGTCCCCTGCATCGGCAGGCGGACTCTCAACCACTGCGCCACCAGGGAAGCCCCAGGGGAAGTTTTTGAAGGCAGCATGAAAGAAGACATAATCACTTCAAG
Organism: Mesoplodon bidens; assembly: GCF_964165515.1. Lineage (NCBI taxonomy): Eukaryota > Metazoa > Chordata > Mammalia > Artiodactyla > Ziphiidae > Mesoplodon > Mesoplodon bidens. Next base: position 51,709 of record NW_027671907.1, read on the forward strand.
TGAGTTTTATGTGAAGGGAGATTGAACAGCTCTGTCTTCCTTAGTCTCTTTTGAAGTTACAAGCATGTCAGTAAAGAACAATGATGGGTTAAAGCAGCTGTCAGCAAACATTTGCTGTAAAGGGCTAGAGAGTAGTATTCTAGGCTTTGTAGGCCACATATGGTCTCTGTAGCATCTTCTTTTTCTTAAAACAGCTTTGTAAAAAAATGTAAAAACCTGTCCAAAAACAGGCCAGGGTTGCAGGGGGCGGGGGTGGTGGATATGGCCTTCAGGCATAGGTGCTGAGAGTGCCAGTTTAGAAAACAAAATATTGAACTGTCACCTTTATTTGCTTTGAACAGTTATGAAAATAGGAATTCATATGAATTATGAAAGTGTGAAAGGCCCTCTCCCACTCCCACACCCAGGCAGGTAGAACCACACAGCACATGCACTGGCTGTGCCCCTACCAGCCACATGATGCATTCCCTGTGTTGGCGAGTGGCACCAACATCCACTCAGTTTTCCAAACCAGCAACTCCAGTATCCCCTTGATCTTCCCTTTTCACCTCCATCAACATTCACGAACCGCTACCCTCTATTTAAACATTACTGTTTTAGACATTTCAATTCTTCTGAACTGTTTTCTTAGACAAAGCTTTTAGGGGTAGGATTATTGGGTCAGAGGGTGAGAGCAGCTTGTGACAGTCCTATACAGCCAAGAAGTTTCATTTGTGCTTATCCCACTTTGGGAGGTGAGGAGAGGAGAGCAAACACGTCAGCACATTTATGAATGGCGAGTTCTGTCATAAAAAACCAAAGTCTTATACAAAAAGCCTTATACAAGTCAATGCCTGCAGACTGCAACAGTCCCTCAGTTCCCAATGTGACTAAATCTTGTATCGCCTAGCAAGAGAAAGCAATGGAAGCAATATGACTTAGACCTCTGATTCAAATGAGGTGTCTGTGGAAGTAAAGTAGGCAGGAAGTGCGTACTGCTGTGTGCAGGTGCTGGACCAGGAGAAGCAGGCCCCTGCGTCTGATTGGGAGCCCGTCATCATCCGAAGATACAGTCCTGTTCACAGACTGTATCACAAGAAGGTGGGTAGTACTGTGTGTTTCAACGATGTGACTCTTTTGCCTTTCTGAATAATCAACTGAAATTGGGGTTCCGTGGCAACCAAGCCTCAGTCCAGAGTGAGCCATCACTTTGGCCCATGTCCCAAGGGAGGACACCTGGGCAGTAATAGTATTTCACCTTAGATTTCAGATTGGGAGATTAGAGAGAGGGGCTTTTGGTAACACTACCTTCTGGCCCACTGTCCCCTGCAAAAATAGACCTGTCTTCTTTTTCCTCTGCCTGGTAAAGAGTACTGAAGTTTATTGGCCTGTGGAGGTGAGTTAAGACAGATTGGAATAAACCATTTCCCCTCACTCTTCACCTTTCAGCCTAATGTGTGAGCTATTCCAGATACATGGTTTTTGCTACATGTAACCGTACTGATTCCCAAATAACAATTTTCAAGCCCACCAATGGATAGTCAGTTAATGACTGTTTATTGAACTCCTAGTGTGCACCGGGCATTAAAGATTTAGATGGGAATAAGGAAGAGAGAATATCTGATCTTAAGCAGCTCATTGCATGAGTGAATCCAATTTTATCATTACTTCTTAAGGATTATTATTAAAAGGAATTCTTACTCTTTAGCAGATGTTCAGTGGTTTCTCTGGTTTGATTTAAATTGTGTTTTAAAATTAATTAGAGAATGAACATTTTCCCATCAGTTGTTTAAGGAGTGTGTATTTCTCCACGTGTGAATTGTCAGTTTCTATTATTTAGAGTTGACAATCGAAAAAAAAAAATACATTTGACAGATGGCAGTGAAACTCCGAGAAGTTGATGAGTTGTCCCAGGTCATACTGGGACAGATGTAAGAGTCAGACCAAGAAACAAACTCACCATCTCCTAGTTTGTGTTTGTTCTACTATGCGTTCCAAGCAGTATCTCTAAACATATCTTTCCATCCTATCTTTTAAGGTAATATGATTTGTCTTAAAATAGACTCCTTAATTAAGGAGATTGGGGCTCTGAGAAGTGCTGTGTCTATAAAGCTAGCAGTACTTTGCTCTGTAACTTTGGAATTATAGAAAATTCTCTAACTAAGGGTGACATAAGAGAAGGCTGGGTATTGTATAATTAATTGGACCAGAGAGGCCAATCTTTGGCATTTTTTATTTCTAATTCTTGCAGAGTTGAAAATATGCTTCTCACTTATACCTTATACCTCCTTTCTTTGTGTGTTAAAGTTTCATTCCCTAAGTGCCTTTTTACAGAACCTTAGAGACTCATCTCTTCTGGACCTCCACCCCTCCTCCAATATCCAAACCAATATTCTTTGTATTTTTCTGATAAAATCTTGTAGTTGACAAAATCAAGTTCTTTCTTGAATTAATTAGGCTTACATCTATAACTATTATAAAAGAATAATACTTAGAGGCCTAAGACATGGTCTGTTAACTCCAATTTCTATACAGTAGCTCATCTTTATCTTCTTTGTATATCTTAAAAGTAAAATTATTACTATTGTAAACATACTGAATTGCTGTAGAACTATGACTTTATCACACAGCCATTTAAAAAAAATCCCAAGTTACAAATCTCCAAAATTAAGTTAATTAAAGTGTTTAGTTGATTTTCATTTCATAAATTCAGTGAAAATTAGCTTAATTGCTTATTCAATAATTAGACTACAACAGAAAATATTGAAATTTCATATTCTTTGTAAAGGCATTGAATTTTGTAAATTGTGTTCACTTTAACTCACCTGAAAATCAGTTCGGGACATAGGAAAGCAAATGAAAACTTCAGAAGTTTTTTAAAATTTACTTTATTGAAGTATAGTTGATTTACAATGTTGTGTTAATTTCTGCTGTATAGCAAAGTGATTCAGTTATTCATATATATACGTTCTTTTTCATATTCTTTCCCACTATGGTTTATCACAGGGTACTGAATTTCCTTCCCTGTGCTATACAGTAGGACCTTGTTGTTTATCCATCCCATATATACTAGCTTGCATCTACTAATCCCAAACTCCCAATCCATCCCTCCCCGCCCCACCTTCCCCTTGGCTACCACAAGTCTGTTCTCTATGAAAAACTTCAGAAATTATGATAATCAAATGGGTCTGCTTTCATACTCAATTTCACTTTTATATGTCAAAGATTGAGTTTCATCATGATATTTTATTCTAAGGAGAACGTTAGAAAGTTATCTGATGTAATAATGCATTGATTGGTGTAGTTGAAATAAAGAGATTATCTGTTGCTAAAATGGGTTAACTAACATCACAACTCAGGAATATATGCAGGCAACTAGTAATAGCTCCCTAGTTTTATGAGCCCCCTTACATACCTAGGCTTAATTTTATTCCCTTTCTGACTTGAAACAGCCAATGACAAGAAAGGGAATAGTTGCCCTTGGCTGAAAACTCAAGTTCATTTGCTGCTGGTAACTTGCATGAAAACCGGGCAAGCATTCTCTAGGCTGGTTTCCTAGTTGTTAAGAGCTTGAACTAGGTCGTCACCAGAAGGTCTTCTGGTTTCAAGATTTTAGGAGTCTATAAACATTAAAGTTCCAATCTTCCTTTGAAACCAGTTATTTCACTATATCAAGTAGGAATAATACTGTATATAGATGTCCAATGAAAACCAGTGATGAAAAAAGAGAATTGGCATAGTCAAAATGTCAGCAGCCTTGGTGGAAAAAAAGTGGTGGGGGCCCAGGTTTTTCAGCCTCTTTGGTCACCTTTCATTTAATATTTAATTCCAAGAGTCTCCATCCTGCTTACAATGCGAACTCCCATGCCCCTACCAACATGTCCAAGTATTCTTGGTGAGGGGAGCAGTGGTTAACAGTTTTTCTAGTCATCTTTTGATATAATTTTCTGACTCCATTGAATTAGCAGTCTCTCATCTCTCCTTATTCAGTTATTCCCTTCTTTTATCATTGCATTGAATCTAAATGCGGAACAGCATTCATTTTTGCTCATATTTTATCCCAAACCATTTACACAAGGTAGTTATGTGTACTAGACCAGGACTGAAGCATTAGAATTAACACAGAGGGTTTACCTCACAGCTTAGCCCAGTAGGCTACTTGTGGAATATACTAGATGCTCTGGTTCTTAGTAGTGCCTTTGCCACTCCCACTGTTGAAAAGCCCCAAATAGGCTGACTCCTCTCACATCTGCCTTCCTTACCTCCCACATCTCCATGCTTAATAAAGCAAATATACCTAGCAGTTTAGCTCTGTTTCTCAACCAGGCCATTGGAGCTCTTTTCACAGCTAGGGAGGATTTCAGCATATATGCCTAAACAAAGATAATTCTTTCTCTAAAAGGAATTCTGCCTCTCCCTTACAAGTATTTTTTCCTTTGGGGCAAAGTAGGATGGCAAGTTAGGGAGAAGTGAGTAGGGAAACTTGGAGGCAGCTTGGGAAGAGGATGCTGGGAAAGGGAACTAACACCTCTGAGTTGCCCACCAGCTGCAGGACCCAGTGCCAAGGGTTTTACAAGTATTATCCCAGCCAATCATCATGACAAGCCTACGAAGTAGATAATATCATCATCCCTATTATAAAGACAAGGAGACAGGTTTGGGGAGGTTCAATAACTTGCTCAACAGTATATAGCTAAGTGGCAGATCTGGGATTTGGATACAGGCAACCTTTGTAAATCACTATGAAACGCTGCTGCCTTATCCATTTTGCTGGCGCCCCACGTACATGATTGCATTCTAGTCCTGTGAGTTATGTGCAATTTTCATCATTTTTCCCAAAGAGTAAACTTTCCCAAAGTCACAGAGTTAGGATTTAGTGGCGCCAGGAATCAAACCCAGCTCACGTCACTAATCTCCTAAGTCTGTGTGGCATGTTGCCTTGATGGGCTTTCCATTTAAAATATTGATATACCTATACTTTTCCTTGGGTTTGACAAGGAGAATTTATAATGATCCCATTAAAATTTTGCCAGGTTGTATAGTAAACATCACAGAGTTGATGCCTAAGGACATTTATTTTCAAGGTTTACAGTGTGAGCAATAGAAAGAATAGGAGAAAGTGCATCAAAGAAGATTAAAGAAAACACTTTCAGATAGTAAAAATACCATTGGGCAAGAAATACACACACTTAGGATTGTCAGGTATGGGTATTGTTCTAATTTTGGAATTCCAAACCCATGGATTCTGGTAAGAAACATTTTACTGGGTACTTCAACTTGTCAAAAATAAGCGAACTGGCAAGTATGAAGATATGCAGTCATTTATGTTAAACATTGCAGTGAAAATACTGAATTTTCATTGTCTTTTAAAATTACTGTGCCCACAGAAACATTTTACACATAAAAATTATGGACATGGTAATAGGGATGTTGAGTCTGTTTTTAAAAACGAGCTTAATAGAGAAATTAAGAGAATTTAAAATCAATAAAACGAAACATCAGTCAATATCCATCCCACTGGATGCTTGAATTCCTTCTTTGATGTACCTGGCGGGTGTTTGTGCGGCCTTTTCTAGGTTACCTCTAGTGATAGAGAACTCTGTTTTTCCTAAGGCAGGGAGGGACTTCCTTAGGAAAACAGGCTGTGCTAAGTGTCACATAATTGAGTGTAATGATGAAATATGTTTTCTGGTATAATCTGTTGATTTTTGTTTTTGCTTAATGAAGCAGGAGAGATTAAATTTCTCCTGTAGAGCTGGTTCAAATTGTTTTCAACAAACTTATGGTTACTGAACGGGAAAGGGGTGTGGGGGAGAGGGATAAATTAGGAGGTTGGGATGAACATATACACCCCACTATATATAAAATAGATAACCAACAAGGACCTACTGTATAGCACAGGGAACTATACTCAATATTTTGTAATAACTTATAAGGGAAAAAGAATCTGAAAAAAAATAGATATATATGTATGTATAACTGAATCACTGTGCTGTACACCTGAAACCAATACAACATTATAAATTAACTATATTTCAATTGAAAAAAAAAGATACATTGTACAACACAGAGAATATAACCAGTATTTTGTAGTAACTGTAAATAGAAAGTAACCTTTAAAAATTGTATAAAAATTTAAAAATTAAAAAAAAATTTTCACAAGAACTAATAAAAATACATACATAAATACATAAAATCAAGCCACCTCCCCCCAAAAAAACCCCACAAACAAATCCTTTCAAAAGGGAGGGAACATGAACTAAGGGGAACAATGTTAGCCTTGGGGTCAGGAGGCCAATCCCAATTTCACACAATGGTGGGTCTGAGAGCCAGTCCTGTGATTCCTGAGCATCCCTCCTCTTGACTGTTTTCTTGGTGCATCTCTTGGGGTTGTTTTAAGAGTTAGATGAAAATGAATATGAAATATGTTTTTTAAAATAGATCTTTATTGGAGTATAATTGCTTCACAATACTGTGTTAGTTTCTGTTGTACACCAAAATGAATCAGCCATATGCATATATATGTCCCCATATCCCCTTCCTCTTGAGCCTCCCTCCCACCCTCCCTATCCCACCCCTCTAGGTCATGGCAATGTACTGAGCTGATCTCCCTATGCTATGCTGCTGCTTCCTACTAGCTAACTGTGACATATGTTTTAATAAGACCATTTTATAGCTCTGTGCTTTATGAGTCATTAAATTGGGAGAGACAATGCTCTAAATGTAGTCAGATGAGTGTAGAGTTCAGTGATGCAGGCGCTTTGCTTACTTATACAGGGGTTGTCAGGGCCTGGAGCACTTGCAGGCAAGAGTTTGTCTGTGTGGGGTGTGGGGTGGGTCCTGGTTATCAAAGATCTGATGCCAGGAAAGGGAGCATGTGTTCCAGTCTACCTGCAGACGGGTCAGATCTTTCTTTCGAGTAGGAGATGCTCCCAGCTTCCCTTCCCTGAAGCTGTCTGTCCCAGATTCATTCCATCAGCCCCTGGGGACCTCCTACAACATATTGGCTGGTTCCCTTGAGGGCTGAGGTCCTGATCTGATTTCAGCAGGTTTATCATGGCTATGGGACCCTACCCGGCTCTGTTCACTTTTCCTAGGGTGAGACTTTACTCCTCATCTGATGGTGAAGGGCCTGCCCTTATGGGGCAGATTTCTGGGACTCACCCATTACCCATCCGCTTTCTATCATTGCTAGCTTAGTTGTCTCAACTGTATCTTCTATGTTTCGGATTGGATTCACCTAATACCAACCATTTCCCAAACATGCCTCTGTTTTCTAAACTTCTGAGACAGTATGTCTTAGACCTGTGTTTTTCAAAATATGGTCTCTGCAGGCCCTTCAATAAGTGGTGCTGGGAAAACTGGACAGCTACATGTAAAAGAATGAAATTAGAACACTCCCTAACACCGTACACAAAAATAAACTCAAAATGGATTAAAGACCTAAATGTAAAACCGGATACTATAAAACTCTTAGAGGAAAACAGGAAGAACACTCTTTGACATAAATCACAGCAAGATGTTTTTGACCCACCTCCTAGAGTAATGGAAATAAAAACAAAAATAAACAAATGCGACTTAATGAAACGTAAAAGCTTTTGCACAGCAAAGGAAACCATAAACAAGACAGCCGTCAGAATGGGAGAAAATATTTGCTAACTAAGCAACCGACAAGGGATTAATCTCCAAAATATACAAACAGCTCATGCAGCTCAATATCAAAAAAACAAACAACCCAATCCAAAAATGGGCAGAAGACCTAAATAGACATTTCTCCAAAGAAGACATACAGATGGCCAACAAATGCATGAAAAGATGCTCAACATCACTAATCATTAGAGAAATGCAAATCAAAACTACAATGAGGTATCACCTCACACCAGTTAGAATGAGCATCATCAGAAAATCTAGAAACAACAAATCCTGGAGAGGGTGTGGAGAAAAGGGAACCCTTTTGCACTGTTGGTGGGAATGTAAATTGATACATCCACTATGGAGAACAGTATGGAGCTTCCTCAAAAAACTAAAAATAGAATTACCATGTGACCCAGCAACCCCATTACTGGGCATATACCCTGAGAAAACCATAATTCAAAAAGAGTCATGTACCACAATGTTCATTGCAGCTCTATTTACAATAGCCAGGTCATGGAAGCAACCTAAATGCCCATTGACAGACAAATGGATAAAGATGTGGTACATATATACAATGGAATATTACTCAGCCATAAAAAGGAACAAAATTGGGTCATTTGTAGAGATGTAGATGGACCTAGAGACTGTCATACAGAGTGAAGTAAGTCAGAAAGAGAAAAACAAATATCGTATATTGACGTATATATGTGGGATCTAGAAAAATGGTACAGATGAACTGGTTTGCAAGGCAGAAATAAAGACACAGATGTAGAGAACAAATGTATGGACACCAAGGGGGAAATGGGGGTGGTGGGATGAATTGGGAGATTGGGATTGACATATATACACAAATATGTATGAAATAGGTAACTAATGAGAACCTGCTGTATAGCACAGGGAACTCCACTTCGCTGTACAGTAGAAACTAACACAACATTGTAAAACAACTATACCCCAATTAAAAACAAACAAAAAACAAACAAAAAAACTAAAAGTAAAAAAAATAAAAACAAAATATGGTCTCTGGACCAGCAGTATTAGTGTCTCCTGGGAATTTGTTAGAGAGGCAAGTTTTGGGGCCCAGCTTCAGACCTACTGTATCGGAAACTCTTAGGATAGGGTCTCGCAATCTCCCTCCAGGGGATTCTGATGCACATTACTGTTTGCGCACCCCGTCCTGGACTGTCTGGTTGGCCTCCGTGAAGGCAGATTAGGCCACTTCATCTCCCCCTCCTCCCTGTACTAGTCCGAGAGTAGAATTTCTGCCTGGGGTCAGGTTTCACTCTATCTCTACCATCCTGTTGCTCAAATCCATCAAAAGCATCATGATTATTTCTACATATAAATAGTCCAGGTTAAGTAAGATTACCATGGGAGCATAACGAGCCACATATTCTGGTGCTGTGATTTACAGATATCCATCCTGACCTGAACTAACTGGGTACTAATTCTGCAATGGCAGACAACATACAATTTTTTAAAAAACAAAAGAAATGCCACAGGAGGGAGTGGTGGGGATGGTGGAGGAGCTCAAGTGTTTGAAGTCAGCTAGGATATTACCCTATATCACACTCAGGATAACTTCCCTGTACTTCCTTTTTCTCTCCTCTTATTTTTTCCTTCTGTTCTAGTTCTGATGTTCTTTCTTACAGGAACAGATGAGTAGTTTGACTACTAGCTAATGAAAAGAAGAGAGCATTACCTTGTTTATAGACTTTGGGCATTACTACCTAGTGGCTTAACTGTGAAAGCTGAGGTATGTCTTCCTGATTGCTACTTAATTTTCTCAGGAATAACTAAGTGGGAGCTACAACATCTTTGTTTAGCAGCTATGGTTTTCATTAAATTTAATTAAGTCTCCCAGAAGCTTTAAATTTAGGGTAACCTCAAAATTCTGGTGGCTTCTGCTAAGTATAATTATATTCCCTTTACAGCTGCCATGGTTTGGGAAAGCTGGCCTGTCAGACTTAAAAGTCTTTAACAAGTTCACCAGTATTTTGGTTTCAGAGAGTCCATTTCCAAGCTCAGCCCTCCCTTCCCTCTCTCCTTTCCTCCCTCCCTCACTCCCTCTTTCTTTCTTCCCCTTTTTGCAGAAGGCTGTGGCTAATGTGAACTTAACAACAGCTGCTCAGTTATGCTTACAACCTCAGTAATGAGTTGAGGTCAACATTTCCGAGGTTACTTTTGCCAGAAGGATTCTAAGACAGTCTTGGTTGACCACTGGGGTAAGTTGGCGTCCCTGAGTTCACTAGATTCTGTGTCCAAAGAACCAAGTGGACACAAGGCCTGGAGAGGATGAGAACAAGGGTCTGAGGCTGCCTTAATGGCAAACACTCAGTGCCAGAAGGGAAGGAGACTTAAGTGCCTGGAGCTCCCCCTCACCTTCTGTTTAATCCTTTTTCCTTTGAAATAAGTACATCCTTTTTAAATCTAAATTTAGAAAGGACTGTGCAAATTTGCTGTGAAGGTAGTGCAGTAACATTGCAGAAAGCCTTTTGATGTAACCATCAGTGTTTTCCAAATGACAGACTGTGTCATGAGAAGGAATTTGCTCCAGGTCGGTTTTCTAAACCCTCACCTGTGCAGTCCTGCAAACTGAGGTGGGCATAGGGAGAAGGAGAAGGAAGAGGAGTTATTAAACAACTACAGTGTGCGAAACTGGTCCTCCAGGCTCCAAGATTTTCATATGAAAAGAGTTCTTCCTCAGAGGTCCCAGAACGATTGCATTTTCCTACTGGTGCTGTAGTTTCATATCAGCGTTTTTCTCGCCTAGCTAAGAGTATAATGTATCATTGCAAAGGTAATGAGAGAAGGTTGTCAGGAGTTTGATGAAGTTCAAAATTTTTTTTGTACTCTTGGTATCAGCTACACTTCCCTGGGTCTGAACGCAGATTATCCAGGTCAATTCTATTTCTTTCGAAGTAAACATTTTCCAAGTTGCAAGCAGATTCCTGTACTACTTGTGTGCATTCCATTTGATTCCAGCTGTAATCCTGGGCACATTTAATGACATGCATAATTGTTATGATGATCTGTTGTCACTGGGGATAAATATCAAGCAGTTGAATAAATTGCCTTAATTAGTATTGTTTTAATACAGCTAAACAAACCAAATGTTTTTAAGTTTCATTTCCCTTTGATAGTTGTTCAGTATCTATAATCATTTTTTCTATATCATTAGTTTTCCTGCTATCCATACAAAATAAAAATATTTCTCTCCAGTTCAGGATTGAATATGGACTGGATGTTAGATGATATCAAGGAATTTTATCAAGGGTAGCAGTGGTGTTGTGCTTATGTAAGAAAATGTTCTTACGTTATAGAAGTGCACACTGAATCATGTAGGACTGAAGTGATATGCTAGTTGATTATACTATTCTTTTGTGCATATTTGAACATTTTCATGACAAAAAGCTCATGGATTGGAAGAATTAATATTGTTAAAATGACCATACTATCCAAGGTAATCTACAGATTTGATGAAATCCCTATTAAAACGCCACTGGCATTTTTCACATGACTGGAATAAATAATTCTAAATTTTGTATAGAAACACAAAAGACCGTGAATAGCCAAAACAATCTTAAGAAAAAAAGAACAAAACAAGAGGCATCATGCTCCCTGAGTTCAAGCTAAACTACAAAGCTTTAGTTATGAAAACAGTATTGCGCTGGCACAAACACAGGCACATAGATGAATGGAACAGAATGGAGAACCCAGAAATGAACTCACACTTATATGGGCAATTAATCTATGACAAAAGAGGCAAGAAGATAGCAAGGGGAAAAAGACAGCCTCTTCAATAAATGGTGTTGGGAAAACTGGACTACTTTCTCACACCTTATACAAAAATAAACTCAAAATGGATTAAAAACTTAAATGTAAGACCTAAAACAATAGAGCTCCTAGAAGAAAACTTAGGTATATGTTCTTTGACATTGGTCTTAGCAATATTTCTTTGGATATGTCTCCTCAGGCCAGGGAAACAAAAGCAGAAATAAACAAATGGGACTACATCAAACTAAAAAGCTTTTGTACAGTGGAGGAAACTATCAATTAAATGAAAAGACTGCCTATTGAATGGGAGAAGATATTTGCAAACGATAGATCCAATAAGGGGCTAATATCCAAAATATACAAAGAATTCATACAATTCAATATCTAAAAAACAAACCACCCAATTAAAAAAGGGGCGAGGACCTGAACAGAAATTTTTCCAAAGAAGACAAATAGATGACCAACAGACACATGAAAAGATGCTCAACATCACTAATCACCAAGGAAATGTAAATCAAAGCCACAATGAGATACCACCACCTCACACCTGCCAGAATGGCTATCAAAAAAACAACAAATAAAAACTGTTGGCGAGGATGTGGAGCAAAGTGAATCCTTGTGCACTGTTGGTGGGGATGGAAATCGGTGCAGCCACTATGGAAGAGAGTATGGAGTTTCCTCAGAAAAATAAAAATAAAAATACTGTATGATCCAGCATTTCCACTTCTAGGTAGTTATTCAAAGAAAATGAAAAATTAGTTCAAAAAGATGTATGTACTTCACTGTTCATTGTAGCATTATATACAATAGCCAAGTTATGGAAGCAACCTAAGTGCCCATGAATAGATGAATGGATAAAGAATATGTGATACACACACACACACACACACACACACACACACACACACACAATGGAATATTACTCAGCCATAAAAAAGAATGAAATCTTGCTATTTGTGACAACATGGATGGACCTAGAGGGTATTATGCTAAGTGAAAAAAGTCCGACAGAGAAAGACAAATACTGTATGATTTCCCTTTATGTGAAACCTAAAAAACAAAACAAATGAACAAACATAGCAAAACAGGAACAGAATCATAGATACAGAGAACAAATGGGTGGTTGCCAGAGAGGAAGGAAGAAGGGGGATGAGAGAAAGAAGGAGATTAAGAAGTATGAACTTCCAGTTACAAAATAAATGAGTCACAAGTATGAAATGTTCAATGTGGGGAATATAGTCAATAGTAATGTAATATCTTTGTATGGTGACAGATGGCAACTAGACTTATTGTGGTGATCATTTTGAACGTATAGAAATATTGAATCACTATGTTGTGTAATGGGAACTAACATAGTGTCGTAGGCCAATAATACTTCAAACCCAAACAAACTCATAGAACAGGAGATCAGATTTGTGGTTACCAGAGGCGGGGGTAGGGAGAGGGGGCATCTGAAGGTGGTAACAAGGTACAAACTTCCAGTTATAAAATAAATAAGTGCTAGGGATGTAATGTTCAACATGATACATATGATTAACACTGCTGTATGTTATATATGAAAGTTGTTAAAGTAAACCCTAAGAGTTCTCATCACAAGGAAAAAAATGTTTCTTTTATTTTCTATCTATATGAGGCGATGGTTGTCACTAAACTTATTGTGGTAATAATTTCATGATGTAGAAGAGGCAGATCTTTACGCTGTACACCTTAAACTTAGATAGTGCTATATGTCAATTATATCTCAATAACATTGGAAGGAAAATAAAATTAGCCCCCTCATACACATGCACGCCATAATGCAAAGCTACCGCCTTTGATCCGCACACATAGAGTGATCCCGACCCCCTCTGCCCAGTCTGGAAAGATGAGCAAGGAAGTCTAGAAAATGCTAGGGTTACTCCGCAGTCCTTGTGACAACGAGAAACACCCCCATGTGTCCAAATGAGCCTAGGAGGCTGGCATCTGAGTACTTGGTGCAGGGCTGGGTGGGGTCAAAGGGTGGGAAAGGAAAGGAAACCCTCTGCATTCAGGCTGAGACTGCACGAGATATTCGTGCTGGGGAAAGAAGGGCTCCAGTCCCCGAGGCTGTGTTTCTGGGGCACTGCTGTCCTGTGGCTCTTGCCTCCTACCCATCACATTCCCCTCCATTTCCAGAAAGTGGTTCTTAGGTGCTCCCTACAAACTCCATCTACTTGCTGATGGCTAAAATCCCCGTAAGGCGAGAAAGCATTTCAATCTCTAACCCATGATAAGCTATATAAAAGTAAACACCTGGTTGAGATGAAGCATTGGCATTCATTTACCCTGAGGTCTCATCAGTCAACAAGTGTTAAGTGTTGAAATGAGAGCTTTTCCTAACGAGAGGGGAAGAAGGTGGTGAGGAAAACGGAAGAGGCCGCTCCTGACTCATTCTGGTCTGTGTGTGGACTGACAAAGGCCTTTCTTGCTTCTGTGGCCTCTGGTGCCTGAGGTAGGGAAGACCCTGAGGGAAACCCCGAGGTGAGCTTTTGAAGCAAGAAGGCTTCCTGTTATATTTGGCCAATGGAAATCAATTTCATTGCTCTACAGTATGAGGTTTTCTTTTTTCCAAATGTGACAGGGGAAGAGGCCTTAGAGGTTCAGAGATGGCAAGTGTAAATTAGGGAGCTAAAACCAGACAATAGCAAGCATGGCTGACACGTGTTCTCCGTCTACTTAGGCGCTAGGATGGCCACATCATTTTGGATATTGTAACAACTGAGTTTTCCTCGCGGACTCTGTTACATGGAGACTGGGCTGCACAAGTGAAACAGGTGATCTCTGATATCTAATACAGTGTGTTTTTACCTTGTATTAACAAGGTGCTTTTAAATCCTTGCTTTTTACCATAAATTAATTGTAGTTGTTAATATGCTTTGTCATTGTCTTAAATCATTGTGTTAGCTGTGAGAAGATCATTCAGAAAGGGTTTGTTTTTTGGTTTTTTACTTTGATAACGATTACTCATGACTGCTCCCTGAACTATCTCACATACAGTATTAGACATAAGGTAATCAGTACATGATTTTGCTCCATGACCAAAAAAACCGTGCTTTGTGCAAACCTGCTTTGTGCCAGGGACTCTAATAGAGCCTAAGCTATGTTTTAAGTGTATTGTAAATGGCTTGGAGTGCAGAGGAATAAATTAAGATGACTGTAAGGGGATGTGAGTCCAGCCACATTCCCACCTTTCCTGCCCTTATGCTGTCTCTATTGCAGTCGTTAGTCTACTGAGGATGTGTTTTTACCTCTCAGAATTGTTCACAAGCTATTAAAGTGTTTGCAACCAGAGAGGCTAATACCAGATTGCCCACTCCCTCTGAGTATGGAGAGATTTTAAAATGAAGAGGGACTTACTGGCTTGCTAATAAGTGTTGAACTCTTAAAAGTGCTTTAGAGAAATCATGACCTGGTGAGCAGTTTGCATCTGCCTTCAGAAAAGGAGCTAAGTTTTTCCTTCACTGGGCTTTTATCCGAATCAGAAGATCAGTAACAGTAATGTGATACTGAGACAAGGGCAACAGTGGTCTAGTAATGAAGCAGAGGGAATGTGAAAAATTCTGAAAATCTTGGCAAGGGAAGAGGATCCAGAATCCAGAAGGCCATAGAATCAGTAGCAGTGACTTTAGCAAGTGATTATGGAATCCAGGATCTCTAGAGTAGGTGAGGGCTGCAAACGAATTCTTGAGGGTTTTCGCTGTTTTTCTAATCTTTTTAACCTTAAAGTTGGTGTGTGTTGAGAAAAGTCAGTATCTTTCCAGATTGGAGGTTAATGCACAGGGATTTTATGCAGCGGTTTTCAGATCATGGTCATGGAATCAGCAGCATCAGCATCATCCAGGAAATTGCTAGAAATGCAAATTCTTGGGCCCAGATCAGACCTACTGAATCAGCAGTTTGTTTTAACAAGTTACCAGGTGATTCTGATGCCTGCTTAAGTAGGAGAGCCACCTGTCTACCTCCTTTCAGTGGATCCCACCCACAGGTATGTGGGATTTCCAGAACTCTTTGTGAATTGGTGAGATTAGAGCTTGGTTTGTAAGCTCTCCTGTAGTGAATGAGTAAATAGGAGGTTGAGTTTTGGCAGCTAAAGTTGGCCACAGATTTAAGAACAAAATTTCTTTTTCTAAAAATCTTGGAGATATTTTGCCTCTTCAGTATAAAATATTCCTGAAGCTAAGAAGGAAAGTACTGACTTGAAAAGGAAAAGGAAAAAAGGGTGATTCTGGGAAACACCAAGACACACACCTGACTGGTTATTAGTTGACAATGTGAAAATCACTGTGCCCCAAAGAAAACTTATTTGATGATATTAAATGAAATTTTATCCAAATGAAAGCAAATAAAAAGGAAATATGGATGGATAATTACCATGAAATTGTTGAATTTCAGTAAAGGCAATTTTTCATTTGTAGAAATTACATTTTTAACTCTGTACCAGCTCAGAGAAACCATCAGCAGGAAGAGTCATGGGAGTTTTAGTCATTTTTAGCCTTGGATCAGTTATATAGCATGTTTGTGATGAGAATCAAATGGTATAAAGAGTAGATATGAAGGCCCTCTAGCAAATCATTATATGTGTAACGTGTTCTTCACGTTAAGGTCAATTCATTTGGTAGTATAAGGAATTCCAATTGGAATATGGAATTTTATGAATATTTTCTTTCATCAGTGTAACCAGAATTTAGGTGGCTACCATGTGGACAGAATAGTAATAGTGTTCTCACCCCTCCTCCAAACAATGTTAGGAAGAGTCAGCCACATTCGGGGGTGGTGGTGGTGGGATGAATTGGGAGATTGGGATTGATATATATACACTAATATGTATAAAATAGATAACTAATAAGAAAAAGCTGTATAAAAAATAAGTAAAATAAAATTCAAAAATTCAAAAAAAAAAAAAAAAGAGTCAGCCACATTCATATGAAGGGTGAATAAGATTTTTTGACCACAGAGTTACACCGCTATGGAAAAGATACAAAATTAAAAGTAACCGAATTTTACCTCAAGCCAAACCAAGGCTTTTGAAAATGAGAACCCTTATGTGCATAAAAGAGAAACCATATACAAAACTAAAAATATCACCTTAGGAATGCCTTACCTTTGAGATACGGGGCTCTTTTTTTTTTAATTTTTTTATTAGTTTCTGCTTTATAACAAAGTGAATCAGTCATACATATACATCTGTTCCCACATCCCTTCCCTCATGCATCTCCCTCCCTCCCACCCTCCCCATCCCACCCCTCCAGGCGGTCACAAAGCACCAATCTGATCTCCCTGTGCTCTGCGGCTGCTTCCCACTATCTATCTACCTTACGTTTGGTAGTGTATATATGTCCATGCCTCTCTTTCGCTTTGTCACAGCTTACCCTTCCCCTCCCCACATCCTCAAGTCCATTCTCAAGTAGGTCTGTGTCTTTATTCCCGTTTTACCCCTAGGTTCTTCATGACATTTTTTTTAAAAATTCCATATATATGTGTTAGCATACGGTATTTGTCTTTCTCTTTCTGACTTACTTCACTCTGTATGACAGACTCTAGTTCTATCCACCTCATTACAAATAGCTCAGTTTCGTTTCTTTTTATGGCTGAGTAATATTCCATTGTATATATGTGCCACATCTTCTTTATCCATTCATCCGATGATGGACACTTAGGTTGTTTCCAGCTCCGGGCTATTGTGAATAGAGCTGCAATGAACATTTTGGTACATGTCTCTTTTGGAATTATGGTTTTCTCAGGGTATATGCCTAGTAGTGGGATTGCTGGGTCATATGGTAGTTCTGTTTTTAGTTTTTTAAGGAACCTCCATACTGTTCTCCATAGTGGCTTTACCAATTCACATTGCCACCAGCAGTGCAAGAGTGTTCCCTTTTCTCCACACCCTCTCCAGCATTTATTGTTTCTAGATTTCTTGATGATGGCCATTCTGACTGGTGTGAGATGATATCGCATTGTAGTTTTGATTTGCATTTCTCTAATGATTAATGATGTTGAGCATTCTTTCATGTGTTTGTTGGCAGTCTGTATATCTTCTTTGGAGAAATGCCTATTTAAGTCTTCTGCCCATTTTTGGATTGGGTTGTTTGTTTTTTTGCTATTGAGCTGCATGAGCTGTTTATAAATTTTGGAGATTAATCCTTTGTCAGTTGCTTCATTTGCAAATATTTTCTCCCATTCTGAGGGTTGTCTTTTGGTCTTGTTTATGGTTTCCTTTGCTGTGCAAAAGCTTTGAAGTTTCATTAGGTCCCATTTGTTTATCTTTGTTTTTATTTCCATTTCTCTAGGAGGTGGGTCCGAAAGGATCTTGCTGTGATTTATGTCATAGAGTGTTCTACCTATGTTTTCCTCTAAGAGTTTGATAGTTTCTGGCCTTACATTTAGGTCTTTAATCCATTTTGAGCTTATTTTTGTGTATGGTGTTAGGGAATGATCTAATCTCAAACTTTTACATGTCCCTGTCCAGTTTTCCCAGCACCACTTATTGAAGAGGCTGTCCTTTCTCCACTGTACATTCCTGCCTCCTTTATCAAAGATAAGTTGGCCATATGTGCGTGGGTTTATCTCTGGGCTTTCTATCCTGATCCACTGATCTATCTTTCTGTTTTTATGCCAGTACCACACTGTCTTAATTACTGTAGCTTTGTAGTATAGTCTGAAGTCAGGGAGCCTGATTCCTCCAGCTCCGTTTTTCGTTCTCAAGATTGCTTTGGCTATTCGGGGTCTTTTGTTTTCCAAACAAATTTTGAAATTTTTTGTTCTAGTTCTGTGAAAAATGCCAGTGGTAGTTTGATAGGGATTGCATTGAATCTGTAGATTGCTTTGGGTAGTAGAGTCATTTTCACAATAGTGATTCTTCCAATCCAGGAGCATGGTATATCTCTCCATCTATTTGTATCATCTTTAATTTCTTTCATCAGTGTCTTATAATTTTCTGCATACAGGTCTTTTGTCTCCTTAGGTAGGTTTATTCCTAGATATTTTATTCTTTTTGTTGCAATGGTAAATGGGAGTGTCTTCTTGATTTCATTTTCAGATTTTTCATCATTAGTGTACAGGAATGCCAGAGATTTCTGTACATTAATTTTGTATCCTGCTACTTTACCAAATCCATTGATTAGCTCTAGTAGTTTTCTGGTAGCATCTTTAGGATTCTCTATGTATAGTATCATGTCATCTGCAAACAGTGACAGCTTTACTTCTTCTTTTCCAATTTGGATTGCTTTTATTTCCTTTTCTTCTCTGATTGCTGTGGCTAAAACTTCCAAAACTATGTTGAATAAGAGTGGTGAGAGTGGGCAGCCTTGTCTTGTTCCTGATCTTAGTGGAAATGGTTTCAGTTTTTCACCATTGAGGACAATGTTGGCTGTGGGTTTGTCATATATGGCCTTTATGATGTTGAGGAAAGTTCCCTCTATGCCTACTTTCTGCAGGGTTTTTATCATAAATGGGTGTTGAATTTTGTCGAAAGCTTTCTCTGCATCTATTGAGATGATCATATGGTTTTTCTCCTTCAACTTGTTAACATGGTGTATCACATTGATTGATTTGCATATATTGAAGAATCCTTGCATTCCTGGAATAAACCCCACTTGATCATGGTGTATGATCCTTTTAATGTGCTGTTGGGTTCTGTTTGGTAGTATTTTGTTGAGGATTTTTGCATCTATGTTCATCAATGATATTGGCCTGTAGTTTTCTTTCTTTGTGACATCCTTGCCTGGTTTTGGTATCAAGGTGATGGTGGCCTCGTAGAATGAGTTTGGGAGTGTTCCTTCCTCTGATATTGTTTGGAAGAGTTTGAGAAGGATGGGTGTTAGCTCTTCTCTAAATGTTTGATAGAATTCGCCTGTGAAGCCATCTGGCCCTGGGCTTTTGTTTGATGGAAGATTTTTAATCACAGTTTCAATTTCAGTGCTTGTGATTGGTCTATTCATATTTTCTATTTCTTCCTGAGTCAGTCTTGGCAGGTTGTGCATTTCTAAGAATTTGTCCATTTCTTCCAGGTTGTCCATTTTATTGGCATAGAGTTGCTTATAGTAATCTCTCATGATCTTTTGTATTTCTGCAGTGTCAGTTGTTACTTCTCCTTTTTCATTTCTAATTCTATTGATTTGAGTCTTCTCCCTTCTTTTCTTGTTGAGTCTGGCTAATGGTTTGTAAATTTTGTTTATCTTCTCACAGAACCAGCTTTTTTTTTTTTTTTTTTTTTTTTTTTTTTGGCGGTATGTGGGCCTCTCACTGTTGTGGCCTCTCCCGTTGCGGAGCATAGGCTCCAGACGCGCAGGCTCAGCGGCCATGGCTCACGGGCCCAGCCACTCCTTGGCATGTGGGATCTTGCCAGACCGGGGCACGAACCCGTGTCCCCTGCGTTGGCAGGCGGACTCTCAACCACTGCGCCACCAGGGAAGCCCCAGAACCAGCTTTTAGTTTGGTTGATCTTTGCTATCCTTTCCTTCATTTCTTTTTCATTTATTTCTGATCTGATCTTTATGATTTCTTTCCTTCTGCTAACTTTGGGGGTTTTTTGTTCTTCTTTCTCTAATTGCTTTAGGTGCAGGGTCAGGTTGTTTACTCGAAATGTTTCCTGTTTCTTAAGGTGGGATTGTATTGCTATAAACTTCCCCCTTAGAACTGCTTTTGCTGCGTCCCATAGGTTTTGGGTCGTCGTGTCTCCATTGTCATTTGTTTCTAGGTATTGATTTCCTCTTTGATTTCTTCAGTGATCACTTCGTTATTGAGTAGTGTATTGTTTAGCCTCCATGTGTTTGTATTTTTTACAGCTCTTTTCCTGTAATTGATGTCTAGTCTCATAGCATTGTGGTCGGAAAAGATACTTGATACAATTTCAATTTTCTTAAATTTACCAAGGCTTGATTTGTGACCCAAGATATGATCTATCCTGGAGACTGTTCCATGAGCACTTGAGAAAAATGTGTATTCTGTTGTTTTTGGATGGAATATCCTATAAATATCAACTAAGTCCATCGGGGCTCTTAATTTTCTAAAATTACCCCTTCCCTTGTGTGGATATTATATGCTGAGCTAACGATTCCTTATTGAGCATCCTTTTTGGCTGAATAGCTTCCCTATCAAACTATCCCAGAATGGTCAAGACTGAAATTGATTTTTAGAAGATTGGGTATATCAGACACTGACTAAAAAAGGATTCCCCAGTTCCTCATATGTCCACTCTATGACTTATTTTTCCCACTATAATGTTTAAGAAATCAATTTTGAATCAGGTTTCTGTGAGTCTTTTTTTTTTTTTTTTTTTTTGCAGTACACGGGCCTCTCACTGTTGTGTCCTCTCCCGCCGCGGAGCACAGGCTCCGGACGCGCAGGCTCAGCAGCCATGGCTCATGGGCCCAGCCGCTCTGCAGCATGTGGGATCTTCCTGGACCGGGGCATGAACCTGTGTCACCTGCATCGGCAGGCGGACTCTCAACCACTGCGCCACCAGGGAAGCCCTCGTGAGTCATTTTTGTAAACAATAGTCTTTTGAATCTTTTTAATAAAATATGTGCTTTCTGCTACTAGATGTCTAGAAAAAAATGGAGTAATATATCTTCCTCAGAGCTCTAGTGAGGATTCTTTTATGTTAATATTCTTTTAAATAAATGAAGCTTCAGGATAAAAGTTCATTCAGCAATGTCTGGGAAATAAATGATAAGCTACAGGCCATATTCAGAAATGCAATCAGAAAAGAAGGCTAGCTTTTAACTTAGGGCTGGTTTTTAACTTTGTGGGACATAAAGTCATGCTAGAAGGCTGGTGATAGATAGCTACATACATACATAATATTTATATATCCAACATACATATCTAACTAGGCAAAAGTACTTCTTCCCATGGCAGGCCAAACAAAGTCAGTATGGGAAGAAAACCTTCATTATATTTAAACAGTGAGAATATGTGAGATTAAGAATTTGGAAGGCAGAATGTGGGAATAAACATTAAAATGAGAGGAGGAGGATCTATTATTTCAACTATAAGCCGAGTGCATTATATCATATAGTCCTCAAAAGAAGTATCAAGGATAGTATCTCCATTTTACGGATGAAGTACGGATGGATCAGGAATATCCTCAAGATCATGGACTAAAAATAGGGGTTTATTGCAGAAATCTTATCGAAGACCCAAATCTTCGGTGCTGGGATGGTAAAATCCAGGCAATGCCAGAGCCCTGATGGGGTAAACAGTTGATAAAAACATACGTAAGCTGACTGGCACTATTCCTCATTTACTGCCTCCTCTAAATGCTGCTATTCCCTGAGTTTACTCATAAAATCTTGGCCAAAGAAATTGTTCAAAGGAAGTGGATAAAAGTCCAGTATCCAGAATATATAAGTAACTCTTACAAATCAACAATAAAGAGACAAATAACCCAAATAAAAACGGGCAAAGAATTTGAATAGACCATTATCCAAAGAAGATATACAAATGCCAATAAGCATGTGAAAAGATGCTCAACATCATTTGTCATTAGGGAAATTCAAATCAAAACCATAATGAGATACCTCTTCATAGCCACTAGGATGTGGAGAAATTGAAACCCTTATTCATTTTGCTGATGGGGATGTAAAATGGTTTTGCCACTGTGGAAAAGTTAGGCAGTTCCTCAAATAGTTAAACATAGATTTATCACATGACCCAACCATTTGACTCCTAGTTATATACTCAGAAGAACTGAGAACATATGTCCACACAAAAACTTGTACATGAATGTTTGTAGCAGTATAATTCATAATAGCCCAAAAGCAGAAACTCAAATGTCCATCAACTAATGAATGGATGAACAAAATATGCTATATGCATGCAATGGAATAATAGTCCACCATAAAAAGGAAGAGGCACTGATAGCTGCTACAACATGGGTGAACCTTTATAACATTACGCTGAGTGAAAGAAGCCAGCCATAAAAGACTACATATTGCATGATTCCATTTATGTGATTGATCCAGGATAGGAAATTTATGGAGACATAAAGCAGATCAGTGAGCAAAAGAAGGAAATGGAAAATGCTGACTAATGTGTATGGGTGCTCTCTTGGGGTAACAAAAATGTTCTGAAATTAAATAGTGATAATAGTTGCACATTCTTGTAAATATACCAAAAGACCAGTGAATTGTACACTTTAAAAAGGATGAGTTTGTTGGTATAAGAATTATATACTAATTAAAAAACCCTTTATAGCTCAATAAAGCAATAGAAAAATTAACAAAGTCAAAGGCTGTTTCTTTGACTAGATAAATGAGATTGACAAACTCTAACAAAAGTGTCGAGGAAAAAGAAGGTTGATAAAATTAAATATGAGACAGAAAGAGAATGGTCAGATAAATACAGATACAACAGGAATATTAAAAAATAGTAATAAAAGATTACAGAAACATCTCACAATAGTATGAGCTTGATATATCAGTATTGATGATGTATCCTGCCCATGTTCTCAAATGGCTGTGGGCTTAAGGTTTTATCTTTTCTGGGAGGACCATGTTGGGGGTGTGAGGGTAGGGTTGGGGGGCAACAGCAATCTTTGAAGGGGCCTCAAAGGGAGAAGTCCCATTAGGCCAAATCTGCAACAATGGGCAACCAGCGAACTGGGAAATTCCTAGCATTTCTGCCAGTGACCTGGAAGTTTTGGCTAGCCTGAGTCCTAGCATTGTTACCATCTATAATGAAGCCCTAGTGGACAATTACCACTAGATGGCATCACAATGCAGCTAGCCAGGATGAATTTGAACTGTGCAACTCTGCAACTCTCCGTCCATGGTTATAGAAGCTCGTCCTGGACATTTCATTTAGTCTCACAATTAAACACCTCTTCATTTACATGGCTGATTTCTAACGTTTGCATGCTACTTATCCAATTATGGCTTTTTCTCTACTGTGAATGACTGTATGTGAGTGAACTCAAAATGTAGATGAAATGGATACATTCCTTGAAAAATATAAAATGTCACAACTAGCACAAATATAGAAAACTGAAATAGAGTCATACATATGAAATAAATTGCAATGGCATTTAACAACTTCCCCTCCCTGGAACCCCAAGCTTAGATTGTTTTACAGGTAAATTCTAAGAAACTTTCAAGAAACAGTTGTTTTCTAACCTACACTGGATATTCCAGACAATGGAAGAGAATAAAAACTGCCTGACTCATTTTATGGATCCAGAGTTAAGAACTAAGCTTCACAGTGTGTCTATGAGCGCACCCTCTGCCAGGAGGGGCGGCTCCCTCAGCAGTGGGCAGACATTGGAGCGTGGCCTTTGCCTACTGAGTCCAAAGGTGTGTCACCAAGGTGCCAGGTTCTTCCCGCTCCCTTCTTCCTCAACCTCCCCAGCAGGCGAGAGCTCTGTGTACTCAGGATTGGAGACCTCGGCTGGTATGTGGAGACTCAATGCCACACCAGGACCTCCCGATTAGAGGAAACTGAGGCAGAGAGAAGGGACTGTACTGCTCCCTCCTAGGGCAGTTGGGTGAGAAAGCCCTTCCTTGGTCTGAGTTGAAATCTGCTTCCCTGGGGCACTCCCTGAGAACAGGACCTGCTTGAACCGCTCAACTGGGAAGGTAAACAACTGGCTGGGAAGAAACAGGGTCTTCTGACCTATCTGTGGTGCTAGAGTTGAAGACTGAGGTCTAGGGAGGTACTGGCTACCACACACTGGGGACCTGAAGCAGATGAAGGACAGACCAAGATAGTGAAGGGTCTTGACTGGAGGAGCCAAAGGCAGCTGGGTTAGCTGTTTAGCATACAGCTGCTGTGGCTGGATAGCATAGGATATGAACGGTGTTGGGAAAATCCCATATTAGCCAGAGGCTTCTCTGTTATACTGATATCATTTGTCTATCGGTGCATATGTAGGAATTTCTGCAAGACAGACTGTATCTAGGAGTTAATTTATCCAAGACTATGCACATGCTCTGTGGGGAAAAAATTAAAATGTAAAGAAAAGGCATAGAAGATGATCTGAATAAATGGAGAAACATTTCATGCTCTTGGATGAAATGACTAATAATATAATGAAGATGGCAATTTTCCCTAAATTATCTATAATTTCAATTCAATCCTGATAAAAATTCTATTTGGATTTTTTGATGAATTTGATAGCCTTTACTTGAACATTTATACAGAATAATGAAAGTCCACAAATAGTAAACCAATATCTTTTTAAAAATTGTAAACACATGAGATCTATGCTCCTAACAAATGTACGGTGCAGTATTGCTAACTATAAGCAGAATGTCGTACAGCCGATCTCCCGCACCTTTTCATCGTAAGCCAATCTTGCAAAAGAAAAGTAAACGGAATAACATTCCCTGGCAGATATTAAGACATGCTACAAAGCCATAGTAATGAAAACAGTGTGATATTGGTACAAGGACAGACAAATTGAGCAATGGAACAGAATAGAGAGCTCAGTGTGATTTGTATATTGATTGGAAATTAATATATCGTAAAGGTGGCACCACAAGTCAATTGGGAAAGAAAGGATTGTGTAGTATACTACTGGATGAACCGGCATATTATACAGAACAGAATAAGATTGACCTTGTTATAACACCATATACAAAGGCAGATTCCAGATGAATGAAAGGCCTAAATGTGAAAGTTTAAACTATACAGTTATTAGAAGAAAATGTACAATTTCTTTGTGATCTTAAGGTGGGGAAGGATTTATTAACTAAATCCTCAAATGTGAAATCTTTAAAAAAAAAGTTGTTTTCGATTCCACCTGGGCAATGTTATTGTTGATACAAAGATTAGAATGTTAACAGACATTATAAATAAAGTGCTAATGCCAACAAGGGACTGATATCTGAAAACTATTGCAAATTAACAAGAAAGAGGTACAAACTCTAGTGGAAAATGGTGAAGTATGGGAAGAGAAAATTTACAGAATACATACAAAATTTTACAAGAACATATGCAAATAAAAGAATATACATTGTTTACGAAGAGGCAGAGAAATGCTGGTGGGCCATGGGGATTTACAAATATACATGTGAAGAGACAAAGGAGTTAATGAATAAATAAGAGAGGAGTCTGTGTGGACCAATAAACTGAGTCCCACCAAGTGAGGCGTGTAATCATCTCAGTCTTTGAAGGAGCCCCAAAAAGCAAAGGAAAGCAAAAAAATTGAAGATACCTGTCTTTTTTAGAGCTCCAAACCCACCCCTTCTTTCTAGTTTTATCCCTTGAGGCTCTGTAAATATCTTCTCATTAATTAGGTAACTTCAGAGGCTGTCTTTTTTTTTTAAACATCTTTATTGGAGTTTAATTGCTTTACAATGTTGTGTTAGTTTCTGCTGTATAACAAAGTGAATCAGTTATATGTATCAGAGGCTGTCTTGATGATTATCTGAAGTGATGTATGTAGGGCAGCTGGCACAGAGTATATACTCAAATGCTAGTTTCCTCTTCCTCACTTTAATGCTTTCTTTTTCATCGGCCTTCCCCCTACCAGTTCTTTATTTGAACCTTCAAAAATCTTTCACTGTTGGGTTCATTTCTCTCTGTATTTCTCTATTGCTTTTGAAGCGTGGTCACCTATTCTCTCCTACCGGTGTGTCTCCTCATTAACCCTCTTCTGGAGATCTCATGTCTATGGATGCAGCCTGGGAGAGCACGAGGGGTTTCGGCAGCCACATCACCCTGATGACTCAGGTGGAGTTATTGCCCCCCAGCCCTCCATCCCTACCCCAGAAATCCATCATGTAACTCCTGCTGCTAACGCCCTTTCTCTCCCATCCTCTCCTTGTGCTATACTTTCTTAGCCCCAAGGAAAAAAGGTTGTGGATACCTGTTGGATTTCATTTTGTTCAATTTGTCCTCAGCCTGTCAACTGTGCTATCAAAGAAGCTCTCCGGGTTTGTATCATTCCAGAATTTGATATACGGATTGGGTAGATTTCCATGGTGCTTCTGGGCAGAACAAGGACAAATTGAGGGATGGTACAAAATGCAGGTTTAACTTCAACGTAGGAAAAACCTTGAAAAATCAGAATGGTCTTAACATGGAATGGGTTTCCATGGAGGGTAGTGAATTCCTTGTCAGTGGAGATGTTCCAAGTGTGGCTGCTTGATCAAGGCGAGGATGGTGGAGTCTCGTGGATCTCGACCCTCCTGTCACATTAGAATCATCTGGGGAGTTGTTTAAAGCTCCCTGTGCTTGTGCCTTTCCCTCATTTAGTCTTCTTTAATTGGTTCGACATGGGAGCAGACATCAGATTTAAAGCTTAAAACTCCCCAGGTGATTCCAATGTGCCCCCAGAGCTGAGAGAGTCTACTGTAGAAAAAAAATTAAAGTTAAGAAAGTTGGGTCTGACGACTTAAAACTCTTCCTTTCATCTTGGAAATGATGATATTAACTTCCTATTTGGTATCAAGTCGGTGCTTAGGTGCTTTTTGATGCTGAACTCCTTTTCCTCCCCATGTTTTCTTTCAGCTAAGCTCTCCCCTGTGTCCACCCAGAACATCTTTGTGGAAGGCAGGTGGCTGCCTCTCCTGTGGCCGCTCTTCCTCTTGGGTGTTGGTGTGTTTTGCTCCCTTTGAGATCAATTGCCTTAAAGTGCGCTGTTGCCCTCTCACACTGGAAATCACAGCACTTTCTCCAGAGGGACAGTTTTCTGTAGAACTGGCTCTTTTAAATAGTAGCACAAGATTGAAGAAAACACATTTAACTGTGGAAAGGCCATTGACAGTAGCCGTAAGTGTAAATTTTCTTTTTTGGGCCCATATGTTGAACTGGTTTAGAAAGTCCCAGATTCTTGGTAACTTCGTTGGAAAATGCATTAAGGAATGATTACAGGGGCCTCCATTTAGGGACGCTTGTTAATTATCTCCTTCCTGCAGAGAAAAATGAGGTTGGGTGGAGGAAGGGCATAAGGGGAGAGAGAGAGAGAGAGACAGAGAGAGAGAGACAGAGAGAGAGAGAGACAGACAGAGAGACAGAGAGACAGAGACAGAGAGACAGAGAGAGAGAGGGAGAGAAATCAACTGCAGGACACCAGCCTGTAACAGAGGTAATGATCTGAAGTCCCCTCATCACAGAGTCAACATCCTGTTTTTCTGTCAAGTGAACTTATCTTGAAATCTGAGAGGCCCCTTCCCCTCTGTCCTTTTCAGACTTGCTGTCTGCTCTTTCCTTCTTTTTAGCTGCCCTGAGAGCACTGTGACACAGTGCCATTCTATAGAGTTAATTCTTATGTCTCTTGCCTCCTTTCAAGAAAAAGATCAGGGCTTGACATTATGACAGGTCTCCTCAAAGACCTTTGAGAGGGTAAAGTTCTTTAAAATATAATCATTTGCTTCTAGGCGAATAGCAGCAATTCTTGTTCCCAAACTTTAACCTTCCAACCATTAAATGTTAAATTTAAACAAGATAAACCTTTATATTGCCTTAAATACCTTCCTTTAAAAAATTTCCTCTCAGATAAATTTTCCCACCTAGTTTCATGGATTTCTTTCCTTAACCTGACAGTTGGCCATATTTACTCCTTCCTAAATTCTTTTTTTTTAATTGAAGTATAGTTGATTTACAATGTTGTGTTAGTTTCAGATGTACAGCACAGTGATTCAGCTCTCTATGTTTTCAGATTCTTTTCCCTTATAGGTTATTACAAAATATTGAGTATAGCTCCCTGTGCTGTACAGTAGGTCCTTGTTGGTTATCTATTTTTTAAAATTTTTGTTTATTTTTAAAAATAAATTTCTATATTTTTGGCTGCATTGGGTCTTCGTTGCTGCACCCAGTCTTTCTCTAGTTGCGGCGAGCGGGGGCTACTCTTCGTTGCGGTGCATGGGCTTCTCGTTGCAGTGGCTTCTCTTGTTGCAGAGCACGGGCTGTAGGCACGCGGACTTCAGTAGTTGTGGCATGCAGTGTCAGTAGTTGTGGCTCGCAGGCTCTAGAGTGCAGGCTCAGTAGTTGTGGCGCACGGGTTTTGTTGCTCCTCAGCTTGTGGGATCTTCCCGTACCAATGCTCAAACCCGTGTCCCCTGCATTGGCAGGCGGATTCCTAACCACTGTGCCACTAGGGAAGCCGCTATCTATTTTATATATAGTAGTGTGTACATGTTAATCCCAGACTCCTAATTTATCCCCCCCATCCCCTTTGGTAACCATAAGTTTGCTTTCTATGTCTGTGGGTCTATTTCTATTTTCTAAATAAGTTGATTTGTATCTTTTTTTTTTAGATGGCACATATAAATCCTATGATATTTGTCTTTCCCTCTCTGGCTTGCTTCACTTAGTATGATCATCTCTAGGTCCATTCATGTGGCTGCAAATGGCATTATTTCATTCTTCTTTATGGCTGAGTAATATTCCATTGTACATTGTATACATGTACCACATTTCTTTATCCATTCATCTGTCTATGGACATTTAGGTTGCTTCACTCTTTCCTAAATTCTTAAAATGGGGTGCATGGGAGTATAGTTTTTAAGCCACAAAGAAAATTTTGTTTGTCTGTCACCTCACTGATAAGTGCTTCTGTTTTTGCTGGGTCGACTTTATTGAGCTAAGGCTGAAATGCGATGCTCTCCACTCAGCCATCTCATTGCCCTCCTGGAACCAAAGTTACTACGTCACCCTTGGCTGGAACTCTGGATTCAGAGGAGGAGAATCTGAAGGATGGTAACAGGGGCTTTGTAGTTATGGAATTATACCCTTTCCTTAAGAGAATAGAGAAAAACACAAGCTCGTGTTTATGTTGGTCATTTTTAACTCATATCCTTTTGGGGGGGACATTAAAGTGCTGCTCATGAAACACAGAAGTGCTAGGCTTCAACTGTGTGCCTTCAGCATAGTTGGCTGACATGCAGTGCCCAGCAGGCTTCTAGAGCAGCGGTCCCAACCATTTTGGCACCAGGGACCAGTTTCGTGGAAGACAGTTTTTCTACGGACCGGTGGCGGGGGGTGGGCAGGAATGGTTCAGGCGGTAACGCGAGCGATGGGGAGCGACAGATGAAGCTTTGCTCGCTGGCCCAGCGCTCACCTCCTGCTGTGCGGCTCATTTCCGAACAGGGCGTGGACCAGTTGGGGACCCCTATTCTAGAGAACAAACCAGGATGATGGGTTTGAGGAGTTTCACTTTTGGCTTAGCTTTATTTGACATCCAAAGATTTCATTTTAGAAGTTTGGTGCCCCAAAGGTCTAGAGATGGATAAGTGTTTATGGCTCCAGGAAGTTCTCAGCGGTTCTGAGCTCCCTTATGAATCATTTGTGTGACTGTAAGAACTAGGCTTAAAGAACTTCCTAGGCAAGAGTCAGTACCCCTTGGCCTGGTGGGGGCTGACAATGTTGGCATGACCATGTGACAGATGCACCACCTCCTTAAAGCTTTTGGGAGCCTTTCCTCAGTGGAAGGTGCTCTTACCCTGGAGAAATAGGGACTATTAAATTAGGAGGAATTGAGGTGTCTTGGCCCAGCATCCAGTAAGAGGTCCTCAGAGCAGTGCAGCTACCCCCGCTCTGGGTCCTGGCTGCCTGGAGCTTTTGGTTAACTTAAAATAAATGACCAGGGGCTTCCCTGGTGGCACAGTGGTTGAGAGTCCGCCTGCCGATGCAGGGGACACGGGTTCATGCCCTGGTCTGGGAAGATCCCACGTGCCGCGGAGCAGCTAGGCCCGTGAGCCATGGCCGCTGAGCCTGCACGTCCAGAGCCTGTGCTCCGCAACGGGAGAGGCCACAACAGTGAGAGGCCCGCGTACCACACACACACACACACACACACAAAATGATGAAACAAAATCACACACACAAATTAGCTCATGCTGAATGGGTGGCAGCTAACAGGAATCATGTTAGCAGATATGATGGAAATGAGTTTTATTAATTATATAATTTTGAACTATCTGAATTCAGCTAGTTACACCAGACCCATCTGATGAATCAAGAGATCATGAGTATGAATAATGCCTTGGTATACATTTGCCTTATTTCTGAGTAAAGTCCATGTTTATATGATAATCATTGATCTTCTCTAGCTACCATTATCAACAGTTCAAACAGTCTTCCCAATTATGTTATTTTCTTGTGACCTACTTCTGAAAAAAATGTAGATGCCTTTGATCTAGACTATGATGGTCTTGGACCTGCTCTGCCTGAGTTCCTTTTTTTGTGTGCTTCTGCTGCTGTGTTCTCTATCACGGAGGGGCTGACCCACGAAGGCTGTGGTTTACCAAAGTCTTGTGTTTGCTAGCTTCTCACTGACTTTAGCCAGCGGAGGCACTGGTGAGAGCCCCAAGGGAGGTTGGGAGAAGCCAGGGTGTTTTCCCTCCTCCCTCGGCCTTGGGCTGATGCTCTGGCAGCAGGTGAATTTATCACGTGGCTCCAGCTCCCACTGTACAGGCTCTCCATGCTTCAGGCTTTGTTGGCTTATGGACCGTCCTGAGTTCCAGCAGTACCACCATCTTCTCTTTGTTCTCCACCCTAAAGGTGGTATTGGCTTCCTGTTGTTGCTAATATCTGGGTTATGACATCATCACCTGTTCAACTCTCCGCTTCTCCATCACCTGTGTTACCCATTCCGTGCCTTCAATCCCCTCTGTTTTAAATACTTGCAGTGGTACATAATCAACCTCCTCATTTTGTAAAGAGGAATTTGAAGTCCAGAGAGATAAAAGTGTGCTTCCTAAGGCTATCTGGAAGTCAAACTTCTAGCATTTCAAGCACTGACAATGCGGTTACGAATCCAGAAGTCAGAAAACAGTAATTTCTTTGATGTGAGTATCTATCTGAAAATTCTTACACTAATGCCCAAACATCAGCCCCCCAAGCAGACACTCATTAAGCCTATTATTTCTGTTTTTTGCAAACAATTATTCAAGTTGTTGTCACTAAAATTCTCCCGGGAAACTGGTGCTCATGTTTGCCTGGTGAACAGCATTGCACCCAGGCTGTTGTTTCATTGACTAGAGCTCTCATAGCCTGGAATGGTGGTGAATGTATCTCCCCAGGCACCTAATTTACTGTTAACTAGAGACTCGCCCAGTGGAATCTGAGTTGATAATTTATAGAAACACAGAGAACCGAAACCCCCAAACACAGGACTAAATAAATTAGTGGTTTCATTTCCCTGACACAATGGGAAGCCAGAAATGGGGAGTTGCCGGCAGTAATCCCAGCTTAACGATGTCGGGGCTGAGACCTTCACTGTGGTGGTGGCCATGCAGGTCTACTGCTTAGATCTTTCTTCAAGGAAGACTTTGCCGTCTTGAGAGACTCCAAATGCACCGCTTTCAGGATCTGCCTCAGCTTTTGATGGAGGGCCACACTTTTCCCAGGCAGCCCCCAAGTAATGACTGAGCATACCAGAAGACACTTGGGCATGGCCATTCTCTCTGATATAGGATTCATCAAATGGACCCGTCTCTGCTCTGGAGGCTCCTGTTGGCTTTGCTGAAATTTTGTGAGATTTGCATCTTAATTGAAGGCTCCTTTCGTTCAAAACTGCCTTCTTGCCCCTTTCCTCTCAAAAGCGTGGTCAGATTTTCAAGTCAGAAAATCTGAAGGCCTTTGTGGCCCAATCCCCTACCCTCCTCCAATACCACTTTTGGTCTTTACCCTCCCAATAATGCCAGAGTTGCACTCCTAACTCTGATTCAGTGTCTGCTTCCTGGAGGTCCTGACAGCGCTTCTCTTGGCCCTTCCCTACTATTTTTTTAAATTAAATATAGCTGATGTATAATATTATATAAGTTACAGCTGTACAATATAGTGATTCACAATTTTTAAGGGTTATACTCCATTTATAGTTATTATGATATGTTGGCTATATTCCCTATGTTGTATCCTTGTAGCTTATTTTATTTTTTCATTAAAAAAATTTTTAAAATAAATTTATTTAATTTTTGGCTGCATTGGGTCTTTGTTGCTGTGTACGGGCTTTCTCTAGTTGCAGTGAGCGGGGGCTACTCCTTGCTGTGGTGCACGGACTTCTCATTGCGGTGGCTTCTCTTGTTGCAGAGCACGGGCTCTAGGCACGCAGGCTTCAGTAGTTGTGGCACACGGGCTCAGTAGTTGTGGCTCGTAGGCTCTAGAATGCAGGCTCAGTAGTTGTGGTGCACGGGTTTTGTTGCTCCACAGCATGTGGGATCTTCCTGTGCCAGGGCTCAAACCCGTGTCCCCTGCATTGGCAGGCGGATTCTTAACCACTGCGCCACCAGGGAAGTCCCAAAATTTAAAAAAAATTTTATATTGGAGTATAGTTGATTTACAATTTTGTGTTAGTTTCAGGTGTACAGCAGAGTGATTCAGTTATACGTCTACATGTATCTATTCTTTTTCAGATTCTTTTCCCATTTAGGTTATTGCAGAATATTGGGTAGAGTTCCAGATACAGTAGGTCCTTGTTGATTATTTTATATACAGTAGTGTATATATGTTAACCTCAACCTCCTAATTTATCCCTCCCCGTCCTTTCCCCTTTGGTAACCATAAGTTTGTTTTCAAAGTCTATGAGTCTGTTTCTGTTTTGTAAATAAGTTCATTTGTATCATTTTTTTTAGATTCCACATATAAGTGATATCATATGATATTTGTCTTCCTCTGTCTGACTTACTTCACTTAGTATGATTATATCTAGGTCCTTGTAGCTTATTTTATACATAACAGTTTGTACCCCTTTGTCCCCTACCCCTATATTGCCCCTCCCCCTTCCCTTTCCCCAGTGGTAACCACTAGTTTGTTCTCTGTATTTGTGAATCTGTTGCTTTTTTGTTATATTCACTAGTTCGTTGTATTTTTTAGGTTCCTCCACATATAAGTGATATCATACAGTATTGTCTTTCTCTGTCTGACTTATTTCACTTAGCATAACATGGATCCAAATCCATCCATGTTGTTGCAAATGGCCCTTACCTTCTATTTACTTGAGGTTGTAGAATGGTGCTCCCACCTCCAGCATCTCAGCACTGTGCCCATGCTTCAGCAGAATGCAGCACTACCAACTGATTCTGTTCTTCTGTTAGGAAATTTTACTGCTTTCATTTCTTAGGCCAGAACTGTGTCGTATAACTATAGCAACCACAAGGGAGGTGGGGAAATGTTTTTTGTTTTAGCTGAACATATCACAGTCCCAACAAAATTGAATTCTGCTACTGAGAAAGAAGAAAAGAATAGGTATTTTGTAGGCAACAAGTAGTTTTTGCCCCACTTTATTTTCATTTCTGGAAAACAGTTCTTTTAAATTGAAACATAGTTGATGTATGCTATTATGTTAGTTTCAGGTTACTACATAATAATTTGACATTTGCATACATTATAAAATGATCACCATAACTCTAGTAACCATCTTTTCATGTACAAACTTTTTACAGTATTACTTACCATATTCCTTATGCTGTGTATTATATTCCTGTGGCTTATATATTATATAACTGGAGGTTTGTACCTCTTATCTTCTACACCTGCTTCACCTCCCCACCCCTCCTTCTGGCAACCACCTGTTTGTTCTCTGTGTGTATGATTCTGTTTTCATTTTGTTTTGTTTGTTTTTGTTTTTTAGATTCCACATATAAGTGAGATCAGGTGGTTTTTGTCTTTCTCTTTTTAACTTATTTCACTTAATATAATACCTTCTAGGTCCATCCATGCTGTTGCAAATGACAAGATTTAATTTTTTTATGGCTGAGGAATATTCCATTATAATTTTGTAATATTCCACATCTTCTTTATACAGTTGTCTATGTCTATCTTAGGTTGCTTCCATACCTTGGCTATTTTAAATAATGCTGCAATGAACATTGGAGTGCATATATCTTTTCAAATCAGTGTTTTTGTTTTCTTTGGATAAATACCCAGAAGTGCAATTGCTGGATTGTATGGTCGTTCTATTTTTAATTTCTTTAGGAACCTCCATACTGTTTTCCATAGTGGCTACACCAATTTACAGTCCCACCAATGAGGCGTGAGGATTCCCTTTCTATATCCTTGCCGTTACATGTTATTTGTTATCTTTTTGATGATAGCCATTCTGACAGGTATGAGGTGGTATTGGGTTGTGGTTTTGATTTGCATTTCCCTGATGATAAGTGGTGTTGAGCATCTTTTCATGTGGCTGTTGGCCATCTGTTTCTCTCCTTTGGGAAAATGTCTATTCAGGTGCTCTGCCCATTTTTTAAATTGGGTTATTTGTTTTTTTGATGTTGAGTTGCATGAGTTCTCTGTATATTTTGGATATTAACCCCTTGTCAGATATATTGTTTGCAAATATATTTTCCTATTCAGTAGGCTGCATTTTTGTTTTGTTGATAGTTTTCTTTGCTGTGCAAAAGCTTTCTAGTTTGATGTAGTCCCATTTGTTTTTTATTTATTTTTGTCTTTGTTTCCCTTGCCTTTGGAGACATAACCAAAAAATTATTGATAAGATCAGTGTCGAAGAGCATATTGTCTATGTTTTCATGGTTTTAGGATTTTTATGGTTTCAGGTCTTCCATTTAAGGCATGAATCCATTTTGAGGTTATTTTTGTATATGGTGTGAGAAAGTAGTCCAGTTTAATTCTTGTTGCATGCAGTTGTCCAGCTTTCCCAGCACCATTTATTTAAGAGGCTATCGTTTCCCATCATCTTTTCTTGCCTCCTTTATTGTAGAATAATTGTTCATATACATGTAGGTTCATTTCTGGACTCTGCATTCAGTTCCACTGATGTATGTGTCTGTTTTTGTGGCAGTACTATACTGTTTTCATTACTATAGTTTTGTAGTACGGCTTGGATTAAGGGAGCATGATACCTCCGGTTTTGTTCTTCTTTCTCAAGATTGTTCTGGCTATTTAGGGTCTTTTGTGCTTTCATACAAATTTTAGAATTATTTGTGCTAGTTCTGTGAGAAATGCCACTGGTATTTTGATAGATATTGCATTGAATCTGTAGATTGCCTTGGGGAGTATGGTCAATTTAATAATATTCATTCTTCCAATCTATAAGCATAGTATATTGTTCCATTTGTTCGTGTTGTCTTCAGTTTCTTTCATCAGTGTTTTACAGTTTTCCAAGTACAGGTCTTTTACCTCTTTGGTTAGATTTATTCCTGGGTATTTATTCTTTTGATGCAATTGTAAATGGGATTGTTTTCTTAATTTCTCTTTTTGATAGTTCATTGTTAGTGTATAGAAGCACAACAGATTTCTGTATATTAATTTTGTATCCTGCAACTTTACTGAATTTATTTATTAGTTCTGATTTTTTTTGGTGGCATCTTTACGATCTTCTATATATAGTTTTATGTCATCTGCAAACAGTGATAGTTTTACTTCTTTCTTTCCATTTTGGATTCCTTTTATTTCTTTTTCTTGTCTGATTTCTGTAGCTAGTGTTTCCAATACTATGTTGAATAAAAGTGGTGAGAGTGGGCATCCTTGTCTTGTTCCTGATAGAGGAAATGGTTTTAGCTTTTCACTGTTGAGTATGGTGTTGGCTGTAGGCTTGTGGTATTTGGACTTTATTATATTGAGGATATTCCCTCTCTACCTACTTTCTGGAGAGTTTTTACCCTAAGGGGATGTTGAGTTTTATCAAAAGCCTTTTCTACATCTATTGAGATAATTATATAGTTTTTGTTCTTCAGTTTGTTAATGTGGTGTTCACCTTATTGATTTGTGGATATGGATCCATCCTTGAATCCCTGGAATAAATCGCACTTGATCATGGTGGATGATCCTTTTAATGTATTGTTGAATTTGGTTTGCTAATATTTTGTTGAGGATTTTTGCTTCTATATTCATCAGTGATATTGGCTTGCAGTTTTGTTTTTTTGTGGTGTCTTTGGTACCTGGTTTTGGTATCAGGGTAATGCTGGCCTCACAATGAGTACCTTCCTCTGCAGTTTTAGGGAATAGTTTGAGAAGGATAAGCGTTAACTCTTCTCTAAATGTTTGGTAGAATTCTCCTGTGAAGCCATCTGTTCCTGGACTGTTCTTTGTTTGGAGTTTTGTTTGTTTGTTTGTTTATTACTGATTCAATTTTATTCCTGGTAATTGGTCTGTTCATATTTTTTATTTCTTCCTGATTCAGTCTTGGAGGATTGTGTGTTTCTAGGAATTTATCCATTTCTTCTAGGTTGTCCATATTTTTAGCATATAATTGTTTATAGTAATCTCTTATGATCCTTTTTATTTTGGTGATGTTTGTTGTAACTTTTCTTTCCTTTCTGATTTTAGTCACTTGGGCCCTATCTTTTTTTCTTGGTTAATCTAGCTAAAGGTTTATCAACTTTGTTCATCTTGTCAGAGACCAGCTCTTAGTTTCATTGATCTTTTGGTTTTTTAGTCTCTATATTTCATTTATTTCTGCTCTGAGCTTTATGATTTTTTTCCTTCTATTAATTTTGGCTTTGTTTTATCCTTTTTTAGTTCCTTTAGGTAAAGTTAGGTTGTTTACTTGAGATTTTTCTT
Organism: Mesoplodon bidens; assembly: GCF_964165515.1. Lineage (NCBI taxonomy): Eukaryota > Metazoa > Chordata > Mammalia > Artiodactyla > Ziphiidae > Mesoplodon > Mesoplodon bidens. The sequence goes on from NW_027671907.1 coordinate 88,519, forward strand.
GTTTACTGAGGTAGGCTTGTATTGCTATAAACTTCCCTCTTTGAACTGCTTTTGCTGTGTCCCATAGATTTTGGATCATTGTTTCCATTTTCATTTGCCTCTAGGTATTTTTTGATTGCCTCTTTGATTTCTTCAGTGACCCATTGGTTGTTTAGTGGCCTATTGCTTAGCCTCCACATGTTTGTGTTTTTTTGTAGTTTTTTTCTTGTAGTTGATTTCTAGTCTCATAGCATTGTGGTCAGAAAAAATGCTTGATATGATTTCAGTATTCGTAAACTTGTTGAGACTTGTTCTATGCCTAGCATGTGATCTATCCTGGAGAACGTTCCACGTGAACTTGAAAAGATTGTGTATTCTCCTGCTTTTGCATGAAGTGTTCTATAGATATCTATTAAGTCCATGAGGTCTAATGTGTCATTTAAGGCGAGTGTTTCTTTATTGATTTTTCTGTCTGGATGATCTGTCCATTGATGTATGTGGGGTGTTAAAGTCCCCTACTATTATTGTGTTATTGTTGATTTCTCCCTTTATGTCTGTTAATATTTGCCTTATATATTGAGGCACTCCTATTTTGGGTGCATATATATTTACAATTGTTATATCTTCTTCTTGGATTGATCGATGATCATTTTGTAGTGTCCTTGTTTGTCTCTTGTAACAGTCTTTATTTTATTTTTTAACTTTTTATTTTATATTGGAGTATAGTTGATTAACAATGTTGTGTTACTTTCAGGTGTACAGCAAAGTGATTCAGTTATACATATACATGTATCTATTCTTTTTCAAATTCTTTTCGCAATTAGATTGTTATAGAATATTAAGCAGAGCTCCTTGTGCTATACAGTAGGTCCTTGTTGGTTATCCATTTTAAATATAGCAGTGTGTACATGTCAATCCCAAACGCTCTAATATCCCTCCCGCCACCCTTCTCCCCTGGTAACCATAAATTCATTCTCTAAGTATGTGAATCTGTTTCTGTTTTGTAAATAAGTTCATTTGTATCATTTTTTAAGATTTCGCATATAAGCAATATCATACGATATTTCTCTTTCTCTGTCTGACTTACTTCACTCAGTATGACGATCTCTAGGTCCGTCCATGTTGCTGCAAGTGGCATTATTTTATTCTTTTTAATGGCTGAGTAATATTCCATTGTATATATGTACCACGTCTTTTTTATCCATTCTTCTGTCGATGGACATTTAGGTTGCTTCCATGTCTTGACTATTGTAAACAGCACTGCAATGAACATTGTATCCTTTTGAACCATGTTTTTCTCCAGGTATATGCCCAGGAGTAGGATTTCAGGATCACATGCTAGCTCTCTTTTTAGTTTCTTAAGGAACCTTCAAACTGTTCTCCATAGTGGCTGCACCAATTTACATTCCCACCAACAGGTTCCCTTCTCTCCACACCCTGTTCAGCATTTATTGTTTGTGGATTTTTAACAGTCTTTATTTTAAAGTCTATTTTGTCAGATTTAAGTATTGTATTTTGGCTTTCTTTCAATTTCCATTTACGTGTAATACCTTTTTCCATCCCCACACATTTATTCTGTGTGTCATTAGATCTGAAGTGAGTTCCTTGTAGGCAGCATATATATGGGTCTTGTTTTGTTTAATCCATTCAGGTACCTTATGTCTTTTGACTAGAACATCTAGTCCATTTATATTTTAAGTAAGAATTGATAGGTATGTACTTTTTGCCATTTTCTTAATTGTTTTGGGGTGGTTTTTGTAGTTCTTTTTTTTCCTTTCTTCTTTTGCTGCCTTCTCTTGTGATTTCATGGCTACCTTTATACTGTGTTTGGACTCCTTTTTCTCTATTTTTGTATCTGTTATGGGTTTTTGTTTGTGGTGACCATATATATATATATATATATATATATATATATATATATATATATATATATATATGTTTATTTTAAGTTTATGATCTCTTAAGGTTGAATGCATTCTTACAACCCTGCATTTTTACTCACCCTCTGTTGCCCTGTGCATGCTTAATGTTCTTGACATCATATTTTACATCTTTTTATGTATCCCTTAATTACTTATTGTGGATAAAGATGATTTTTACTACTTTTGTCTTCAACCTTCCTACTAGCTTTATAAGTAATTGATCTCCTACCTTTACTGTATGTTTGCCTTTACCAATGGAATTTTTCCTTTTATAATTTTTATATTTCTAATTCTGGTCTTTTCTGCTTAGAGAAGTCCCTTTGACATTTCTTGTAAGGTGAGTTTAGTGATGCTGAGCTCTTTTAGCTTCTGTTTGTCTGTAAAACTCTTTATCTTTCCTTTATATCCAAATGACAACTTTGACAGGTAGAGTATTCTTGGTTGTGTTTTTTCCTTCATCACTTTTTTTTTTTTTTGGCTGTGACATGTGGTTTGTGGGGTCTTAGTTCCCCGACCAGGGATTGAACCCAGTCTCTCGGCAGCAAGAGCATGGAGTCCCAGCCACTGGACTGCCAAGGAACTCCCTCCTATCATCACTTTGAATATATCATGCTACTCCCTTCTGGCCTGCAAAATTTCTGCTGAAAAGTCAGCTGATAGTCAGTCATATGGGAGTTCCCTTGTGTGTAACTAGCTGCTTTCCTCTTGCTGCTTTTAAGACTCTCTCTTTATCTTTAATTTTTGCCATTTAAATTACAGTGTATCTTGGTGTGGACCTCTTTGGGTTAATCCTGTTTGGGACTCCCTGTGCTTCTTGGAACTGGATGTCTGTTTCCTTCACTCAGGTTAGGAAAGTTTTCAGCTATTATTTCTTCAGATAAAGTCTCTGTTCCTTTCTCTCTCCTACTTCTAGGACGCTTATAATGTGAATGTTCGTACTCTTGATGTTGTCCCAGAGGTGTCTTAAACTATCCTCATTTAAAAAAAAATTTTTTTTTCTGCTCACCTTCAGTGATTTCCACTACTCTGTCCTCCAATTCACTGAGCTGTTCCTCTGTATCATCTGATCTACTGTTGATTCCTTCTAGTGTATTTTTATTTCAGTTATTGTATTCTTTAGCTCTCTTTGGTTCTTCTTCATATTTTCTAACTTTTTGTTAAATTTATCACTATGTTTCTCTATTCTTCACCTGAGTTCATTAAGCATCTTTATGATCATTACCTTGAACTTTTTATTGGGTAGACTGCTTATCTCCACTTCATTTAGTTCTTTTTCTGATGTTTGCCTTGTTTATTCATTTGGCATATATTTCTCTGTCTCCTCATTTTGCCTAATTCTCTGTTTATTTCTATGTATTCAGTAGATTGGTTATGCTTCCCAATCTTGGAGAAGTGGCCATATTAGAGACATACTATGGGGCCTAGCAGCACGTTCCCCTCTGGTCTTCAGAGATATATGCTTTAGGAGTACTCTTATGTGGGCTGTGTGGGCCCTTCTTTATGGTGGGGCTGACTATTGTGGGTGTGCTAGTAGACAGGGTTTGACTGCCACACCTCCCAGCCAGGTTGGCTGCCAGGCTTACCTTGTGCAGTGGATGCTGACCTGCTGGTGGGTGGGGATAAGTCTCAGCATGGCTGGCTGTGTGGCCTTGTGGGTCCTGGGGCCAGTGTTGGCTCTCTGATGGTCAGGGCTGGGTCCCTATTAGGCTGGCTGTGGGGCTGGGGAGGCTCGGGGCTGGCACTGGGTGGGCCGGTAAGCCCCTGGCACTAATAAGCTAGCAGATGGACTCCAAAGTGGTGCTTACCAGTTCCAGTGTCCTCATGGTAGAACGAGCTCCCCAAAATGGCTTGCACCAGTGTTTATGTCCCCAGGGGGAGTCCCATTAGCCTCTTGCCTCTTTGGGAGGCTCCCCAAGATCAGCAAGTGGGTCTGACCCAAATTCCTTTCAAATTACTGCTTCTGCACAGGGATTTGGAGTATGTGAAATTGTGCATGTGCCCTTTAGGCTATTTCCCAGAGCCCTCTGGCTCTCCCATATACAAGTTCTGCTGGTCTGCATAGCCAGTTGTTCTGGGGGCTCATCTTCCCAGTGCAGGACCCCCTGGCTGGGGAGCCCAATGTGGGGTTTGGAGCTCTTGCTCCTTGGAGAGAACCTCTGTAGTTGTGGTTATCCTTCCAGTTGTGGGTCACCTACCCCAGGGGTGTGGCTCCTGAGTTTACTACATATCCACTCCTCCTACCCATCTCATTGTGATTCTTTTTTTTTTTTTAACTTATTTATTTTTGGCTGTGTTGGGTCTTCATTGCTGCGTGCGGGCTTTCTCTAGCTGCGGTGAGCGGAGGCTACTCTTCGTTGTGGTGCACGGGCTTCTCACTGTGGTGGCTTCTCTTGTTGTAGAGCACAGGCTCTAGGCACGCAGGCATCAGTAGTTGTGGCACGTGGGCTTCAGTAGTTTGTGGCTCACAGGCTCTAGAGTGCAGTCTCAGTAGCTGTGGCTCATGGGCTTAGTTGCTCTGCCGCATGTGGGATCTGCCCAGAGCAGGGATCGAACCCGTGTCCCCTACATTGGCAGGTGGATTCTTAACTACTGCACCACCAGGGAAGTCCTCACTGTGCTTCTTTATATTTTTAGTTGGGAAATCTTTTCTGCTAGTCTTCAGATCATTCTCATCAATCGTGGCTCTGTAAATAGTTGTAGTATTGGTGTGCCCATGGGAGGAGGTGAGCTCAGGGTGAGCTCACCTCTTCCTACTCCATCATCTTAGCTACACCTCCTCATTTCTGGAAAATCTTGAGTTTATGAAAGCAAAATGTCTGTTGATAATATAGATGGTAGTCAGGCATGAGGAAGAGACAGCTGACCATTGGCTCTTTGGTATAGTTTGGGGAAAGGTTTTTGCCACTGGAAAGCAGAGGAAAGAAAAAATGATGAGTCTCCATTAGTAAGTTCATGATTATGATAGGAATCTCTTGGTCTAAGCTAATATCCTTCTTTAACACATAAGGAAATTGAGGCCTAGTGAGAGTAAGCCTTCTTACTTGAAGTGTTTATTGAGCACCTACGAGTATATATTGTAAATGCTTGGGATTCATTAATGAACAAAACAGAGTTCTCTACCTCAGGTGCTAAGGCCCCACCAGCAGGGGCAGGATGGATGTTGGAAGCCAGGTGTCTTAAATGCCCATTGCTGTATTGCTCAGTGCCAAAAGGACCATAGCTTTGAGGTTATTTAAAATCCATGTAATGTAACTATTAGGACTGGAAACCATCAGAGGTTTGCCTAGTTGCTTTGAGAGGTATTGGGAGATTCTGAAACAATCCTTTTGCCTTGTGAATCTGATTGACTTCCAGGCCATTAATAATATCTGCTGACTACCTCCCATATCCCCACCCCCAATCTTGTCTTGTCTTTTTCTCCTCTCAGGTTTTTTTCTACCCTGTAAAGGGGAGGGAGCCAGAACTGACAGAGTAAGTCTCACTTCTCCTTTCAAACAATCCTTGAAAGGGAAATAACCCATTTCATAGGTAGGTAGGTATCTTTAGGAATTTGCCTTAAGTTGACAAGTTACTTTTGAACAAAATGAGAAAAAAAGGATTGAGAACTATTTTGAACAACCATATCTAAATGTTCATACAAAAAGTTTAATTTGTCACATTCTTTTTGGAGAAAGATATCTTTTCTAATGATGCTACCATTATTTAAAACACTTTGGAATTCTTCCTATCTTACTGGTTTTGTAACCACTTCATAAGTTACACAAGAAAGTTGGTGTCATTACTTCATAGGAAGATTCCAGGTGATCAAAAGGCCATTTACCTTATTTTCCAGATCTGGCACTGAATGTCTTTGTCTATTCTCCAAATCAAATCTACCCATAAATGATGAAAAGTTGTCACCACTGAGTCTATGTCATAAACTAAAGGAAAATTTAAAAGAGGTGTTCAGAAATATTTTGAATAAAGGCGATATTGTTGGAGTAAAGTTATAGACTCCTGAGGTGTCTAGTTGGAAAAGGTGTACCCTTTATTTTGTCAGGTATTGAATCACCTACTCTATGAGCAGTCCAAATATATATTCAGGTAATCTTCCCTATTCAAATCTAAGTGAATATTTTTTAAAATTAAAAAAATTTTAACTATTAGTTTTATTGAATGAAAGATTCTTTAAATTCTACAATGCTTTACAATTTGCAAAAGTTTCATACACATGATTTCATATAATCTGATAAGAACCCCATATTCAATCCCCTACCCCTATAATGCCCCTCCCCCCTCCCTCTCCTCACTGGCAACCACCAGTCCATTCTCTATATCTGCTAGTCTGCCTGCTTTTTGTTTTATTCACTAGTTTGTTGAATGTTTTAGATTCCACACATAAGTGTGGAAATATTTACTTTGTTCCATTAACATTTCTCATTTTTTAATGAAACACCTGTTAATATCCTTCAGAACATTAGTTTGAGAGATATACCATTAAACTGATTCTTTATTTCTATCACAGATTGAAGGGGCTGTTCTAGAATTTGATGAAGTTAAGAAATGTTATACAGTTAAACATGTCCATTCCCAGCTCGTAAAAATATTCCAGAGAAGCTAATTCTAATGCTAGAATTAGAATCTGGCAAGGATTAAATGATGTAGAAGTTGGCAAGATGTTATGCTATAGTAATTGAAAGGTTTTTCCATGTTAAGCACAGATCATTTTCAGAAAATGCTGAGAAGTATTTGTTTTGAATTCCAAGGAAAATTAAAGAAAATATAATTACTATATACTCAAAATGTGCTTCAATTTTGAATAATTTCTCTAGGGATATTATATAAATGTAGTATTTGATCTATTGCTTCAAGATACTATTTATTGCTGCTGTGAAAAGAGAGAGACTTATAGTAATGATATCAGTGTTATTTTACATTAAATACACTAATGTCAAATTGGTTATTACCAGAGTCAAATTAGCATACCAGGAGCAGATGGAATGGAAACTTCTGGAAATGAAGACTAAAAACAGCCATGGGAGCTGGCACTCCCTTCCGTAATTTCTGTATAGCATCATTCCTCCTTGGAATCCCCACTCTTCCCCAGTCCCACCATGCTGTTCTCCTTGTCTATGTGGATTGACGTATTGTCCAAAGCCTAACTTTCATCACAGTTACCACCTCCTCCATGGAGTCTTTTCTGATCTTCTCCAGGGGCCTGTTACTGCACTGGGGAGTTTTGTATTTCTGTTTGTCTTATGGCATTTCATTCTGCCTTGGTTATGGTATATGTAATCTTGTCAAGAACCTTTCATGCAACCTGCGCGCCACCTTGAAATCCTTGTTTGCATCTCTTATAGTTAGCCAACACACAGCTAGTGTCCAATATTTATGAAGTGAATAGTGAAAAAAAAAAACCCAAACACCCAGCTACTTCCTGTAAGTACTCTCATACCGAGAGCAACTGGTAAAAACAAAATGGGCATCTGAGGACAGTCCCCTCATTGTTCTGTGTTGGCATTAGCATTAATGGTCTCCCCAGGACACCAGTTTGTACTCGAGGAAGAACTTAAAGTCTGTAATTTCATCATTGTGTCTCTAAGAGTCAGTTCTAATTTAGCCAGCAGAATATTTCTCAGTATTTCTGTGGCAGGGAGTGTTTTTTGTGTTTTTTTTAGTGTGTTATTACCTTAAGATGTGTAAATTCTTGGCAGCTGTCTGGATTAAATAAATAAACAAAAACAAAGGATGATATGAAATAAGAACATTTAAAAGGTCCATTACCTCTTGACTTTGAACAATTGCCTAATTACCTCACGTTCAAAGCTAATTTATGGAATTCCACATAATAATGACTTACATTTGTCTAGCGATAGGAGGTTTCTAAGGTGCTTTCATCTGTGGCATTCATTCAATCAATCAACTAGTCAGTCAATTAACAAATTAATCCTTCAACAGACATTTCTTTAGAGCCTATTACATAACAAACATTGGCAAGCGTGGTTTGGGGATTTCTGAAATAAATAAGACAAAGGTACTGCCCTGTAAAAGTCTTCAGTCTGGTGAGGGTAGACAGAAATACAGACAAGTAAATGAGGGAATTCCCTGCTGGTCCAGTGGTTAGGACTCTGTGCTTCCACTTCAGGGGGCCCAGGTTCCATCCCTGGTCGGGGAACTGATCCCCACAAGGCGCACGGCCCCCCCAAAAAAGCAAGTAAATGACGGAAACGTTGTGATCGAAGCTCGTATATACCTTAGTTGTGGAGGCAAAGGTGGCGAGTGGCCCATTCTCATTAAGGGAGGGGGAAAGTGGACAGAAGAGCATTCATAGAAGAGCAGTCATTGAGTGAAGTCTTATCTGATTCTTACCAGTGTCACTATTATACATGGTTTACAATTGAGAACCTGACTTGGGTGTGAAGCATCTTCTCTGAGGTGACCCTGCTCTTAAGATTTCAGAAGCAACTTGCATCCCACTGCACAGCATCTCTCCTGCACCCCCTGAGATTCCTGGAGTGTGACTTTCATGTTCTAGTAGTGATGAGAAAGGGAAGGTAAAGCCAGAGAGCCTGAAAATCTCTGGCTTTATGCCAGAGAGGATTATGTTTATGCAAAATGAGCTTGGTTCCCAGAGTAAGAAGAAAAACAACTTGATTGAAAATGTTATTCGTCCATAAAGAAGGGGAGAAAGCCAAACCCAAAGGCAGGGTTTAGACCTGGAAACAATGGCTTTGTTAAGATTTACAGGCCTGTGGGATTTCTCAGTTGCATAGGGTATTAAGGAAAGTTATTTGAAAAATATTCACATATTTTCCCTAGGCAATATGGAAACTCACTTTTTGGTGGTTGGGCCTCTATTAACATAAAACTTCGGAGGAAATGAGCTTTAAAAGGATGACCCACTTCTTCTGCTGTCACCACCCACAGACTCCAATTTAAGTTCTTCCTTATTCTGTTCACTAAAAGTCACTAGTTTTTTTCATGGGATGGACGTTTCTCTCTAGTCGTTCTTTTGGTGTGTGTTGTGGCCACATTTCACTAGGTTGGTGGCATATTGATTTGTATAAAGTGCCTTAAGAAGACACCCACATTCATTTAAGACAACAATGGCAAGAATAACTTAATATTAGCACATATTTTCTTTATTCTCTGAAAGAAAGCTTAATATCGGATGTTAGAATGTAACATCATACAGAGATTTCTAATATGAGCCAGAACTGCCCAGATACTGTGATTGAAGGGGATTTGGTCTTTTTCTTTGCTGAAGCTGGTATTTTAACTTACCTGAAAACAAAGTTCCATTACTCCAATGGACTAGGTGGCCCGTTATTTTTATAGTAATTTACAGGTTAGAAAATGTTTCAAACACTCTCTTTTGGCCCTCACAAGAACTCCAAGGGGAGGCATATGAAATCTTTTTAACTGCAAATTTTTTTTTTAACTCATGAGGAAACTGAGACCCAGACAGGTTAAGGCTAGGCTTTAGCTAATAATAAGGCTTTTCAGTGTATCTTCTGGACTAGTGTTGCTTAGTTCTGTTAAAAGATAAACTGAGGCATATTCAAATTTTAAGAGTTTATTTCAGCAAAAATTGATTTGAATCGAGCAGCACCGAATGGGAAACGGTTAGGATGCTCCCCATACAGGAGCTGGGAGAAAGACTTCTGTAGAGAAGATGCAGGGGGAGCAAAGCGAGGGAATTATCTGACTGGCTGTAGCATTTGCATTATTTGGAAAAGCTGAATTGGCTGTCTGCGATTGGTTGTCCTTAGGTTTCACTTTCTTAACCTTGAGGCATTACAGGCTTAGGTTTTGGTTTGCTTACGTAGGCTGCTAATGTATTAGAGCTGCCTCAGTCTAATGGTCTCCTTGTTTAATTGATTTAACTGTTCTTTATATTATTATTGCTTCTTTGCAGAGAAATTGTCTCATGGACACACACGGTGACTCTAGTCCTGACCTGCTATTTCTCAAACGTGTGTGATTAGTTGCAAGGGAACCTTCGTGAGAAAATGCATGATTCTTTACCAGCCCATTCCACTTATAAGAAAAGTAATACAAATTATATACCCCAGTGGTACAGTAGTTTGAATTACTTTAATATACAAAGAGCAGCACATAATTAAATTCTAAGAATCAAGAATCGTATTTCTTTTACTGGGAACACCTGCATCAGAAGAGATTTAGTCTGGATGAATACAGCCCACTAGGGATCCTCGTTACAACACTGTGTGCAGATTAAACTGTAGAGAAATAACAGAAGGAGTTGATATTACCAATGTCAACCCATTTTCTCAGGCCACGCTAGCCTGGAGTTTTAAAAGGGGTCACAGCAATGGTAATAACCCGTATTTTTAGCTTTTTATCTCTTTGGCTATTACAAATCTCCATGTCCTCCCCACCCAGCCCCAGCAGAGTCCCAGGGGTTGTCTCCTACATGTGCTCCCGTTCTGTCCACCTCCTGTGGGTTCCAGGATACGTTTCCTTCCTCCTCCACTTCAGCCCCCGTGGTGGTAGGCTGGTTGCCCTCATAGGGGACACAGATTTTGCTCTCAGTTGGCAGCCTTCCCTGGTACCGTTCTTGCCTCTGCCTCTGATTTCTTTCTTGGAGTTCTTTTTTTTTTTTTTTTTTTTTGCGGTACACGGGCCTCTCACTGTTGTGGCCTCTCCCGTTGCGGAGCACAGGCTCCGGACACGCAGGCTCAGGGCCCTGGCTCACAGGCCCAGCCACTCCACGGCATGTGGGATCTTCCCACACCAGGGCACGAACCCGTGTCCCCTGCACTGGCAGGCGGACTCTCAACCACTGCGCCACCAGGGAAGCCCTTCTTGGAGTTCTTGATGTGAGCCAGGCAGAAGCAGGACATGCAGTCCTCTCCCTTTTGGGATATGCATGGATCTCATAGCAGGGCAGGGTTGTTAGTATGCCTTCTCTTTATTTTTAGATGGACAGCCTTCTCTTTTTAGCACTGAGTCCATGAGGGTAGGTAGGCCACGGACAGAGCTGGGGAACATTAAAACTATATTAAGACCATCACCTTATCCTCCCCTTGGTTCCTCATGAAAATACTTACTAGTGTTTTTTGGCAGACATTAATACCTATTAGCTGCCAGAGGAGCCCAGGATTTAAGCACAAAATAGAGCCTAGACTCAAGCTTAGGGGACCCCATATATCAATACTTGTGTTCACCCTGGGGCTGATTTTTTTTCCCTTCTATTTTTCTGTGCTCTCTTTCTTGTACTCTTGGCTTCTGTTTCTTTGGTTACTTGAAAAAATTTAAAAAATCTTAGTTATTGAAGTGAAAACTGCTTTGAAAGGCAGAACGCCCTAGGTGAGATCTATCTCCCTGATTGAAGGGAAAGAAATGAAGGAGACTCACTGAAATAAAGTGAGTATTTCCAATCAGAAGAGGAATATTCTACCTCCCTCAGTGGTGAGTGACACCAAATCAGCTGGAAAGGGCTCTCATTCCTAGAGCTAAGGAATAAGGAATCTGGAGCTCACTGATACTGTACATACAAAACAAAACAAATCTAAACTGCGATATGAAAGCAGCGTTTAAAATTAACCAAGGGAGGCAGAGCTTCCTGGATTTGGATTTGGGGGTGGCAAGTACCCGGGTGCACTGCCCCTATTTTACTGTCCAGAGTGAGGTAAATAGTCCCTGCTCTGAATTGGGATTTTGGGGGGGAGCCGTTCTCTCCCTTTACGTTCCCAGTATCTTCCTAAACCATCCTGAGTCCATGTCTTTTCCTTATTCTCATTTTATTAGAACCTCAAAGAAGATCAGAGATCACCTGACAATTTGAACTCTGTTTGTAGGAAGGTGTTTCTCAATCAAGACAACACTTAAAAGGCAGCATGACCCGGGGAAAAGAATGTAGTCATCTGGGTATCAGGAGACCTGGAATTTTCTTTTCTGACAACTGTGCCACCTTACCAGGGAAGCTCCCTTCTCCTACCTCTCATCCCTGCTCTCCCCCTCTACCTCCGTCAGTCTGTTTCTTTGTAAACAGTTTTTATCTACGTGATCCCTCCTTCTCTAAAGTTCTGAGTATATAATTTTTTTTTTTTTCGGTACGCGGGCCTCTCACTGTTGTGGCCTCTCCCGTTATGGAGCACAGGCTCCGGACGCGCAGACTCAGCAGCCACGGCTCACGGGCCCAGCTGCTCCGCGGCATGTGGGATCCTCCCGGACCGGGGCACGAACCCGTGTCCCCTGCATCGGCAGGCGGACTCTCAACCACTGCGCCACCAGGGAAGCCCTGAGTATATAATTTTGAAAAGCTCCTCCCACCCAAGGAGTTTCTTCAGACCCCGAGGAAAAGTCTCTAGTTGGGAGGGGAGATGTTTTCCCGTACATGTATTGAGCACCTCATATGTAACAGGTGCAAGTCACCATTCAAAGCGTCCTTTATGTGTGTCATTTAATCCTTAATGATGATAACACACGCTTGTATAGAACTTCCTCTGTGCCAGACTCTGTTCTAATTAGTTTACATACATTCACCCATTTAAATCCTCATCACGAAGTGTATGAAGTTGGTAATATAATGATCTTCCTTTTGCAGGTGACCACTGAACCTTAAAGGAGAAACAAACATAGTGCCCTAGGGCCTAGGGCTGATCTCAATATTCATAAACCAGGACAGGACAATCATCTTCTCTTGACAGATGAGGAAGATGGGGTTCTAACAGGCTAAGGAAAACTGCCCACAGTCACAGAACAAGTAAGTAGCACACTTGGAAATCAAACTCACGTCTGACTTGTTCCAGAGCCCCCATTCTTTCCATTTTGCTGCTTTGCCTCCCAGAGATGTTTTTGCTTTGTCATAAATCACAGAGCAGAGCGTGGCACTTTTAACGAAGGAAGAGTTTGCCAAATGAAAAGCAGATTAATGAGATATTTGGGATGCTTTGCAGTAAATAAATCTCTTTCAGAATTCTCATGTTCTCCCACTCACATTGTTAAAGCCGTAACAGTAACAATTACCTCAGCCTGGTTGAGGCCGTGTGGGAGTGTCTGTCGCCCTGGGAAGACACTGGGGACCCACAAAAGTTTCCTTGAGCTGACTGAGCCATAGGTCAGAAATTGGATATATCAGAGGTTGGCTTTCCCCGTCAGAGCCTCGTCTTGCCCCTCCTGTTTCTGGCTGTGTCTTGAAACGCGGTTACCTGAGGAGAGGAATAGAGCTTAAAATTGGGTCAACATTAAGAATATTAGAAATGTCAATGTCAACCTGTTCTCCGAGACTTAGAGCACCATTTGAACACGATTGCCCGAGACTTGAGTAGAGTCTATCTTTTTTCTTTTTAATAATAGGTAATCTTAGCTATTCCCTGGGAATTAAAAAATACCCCTTTGAAACTGAGAGGCCAGAGCAGAAATGTAATTATTTCTATATGATACACAACTGAATTTAAAGCCAAATGCTCACATTTATATTCAAGAGCAATGTGTGTCTACTTAACGCTGGTGTTGAGGGTCTGGGGGATGTGAAGACAAGCAAGTCCTGGGCCCTTTGTCTAAGAGCTAGGAATCTACTAAGGGAAATGGGGTGTAAGCTGTAATAATCTGTGCTGTGAGGGGAAACATAGCATTTACTGCCCATCTGCCACAGGCCAGGCATTGTGTCAAGTACTTTATACAAGGCCATGGCAAGATGGATGTATTAGCGCCATTTCTAGGGGAGGAAAGCAAGACTCAGAATAAGTTGTCCTGGGCCAACAGCACTTTATGAATACGGCTGAGATTCAGACTCAGGTGACTCTAATGACAGACTTGCACTCTTTCCCCTAGGATTTACTGTTAATTAGGCAGGATCCACTTAATGGTCTAACGTATTAGGTATCCTTCATGGGATTTAAAGATTCATGAAATTAGCTCACCGAGTTGCATAACGTTTTGAGGTGACAATTTTTGACCTCGGGTATTTTTGTGTGTGTGTGGTATGCGGGCCTCTCACTGTTGTGACCTCTCCCGTTGCGGAGCACAGGCTCCGGACGTGCAAGCTCAGCGGCCATGGCTCACGGGCCCAGCCGCTCCGTGGCATGTGGGATCTTCCTGGACCGGGGCACGAACCCGTGTCCCCTGCATCGGCAGGCGTACTCTCAACCACTGCGCCACCGGGGAAGCCCCTGACCTGGGGTATTTTGAAGAGTCTTGGGCGAATCAAATAATTTTCAGCTTTTTCCAAGGAATGTACAAAACAGAAAACTTTACCCATTTCTTGTGCTTTTATGTTGGTGGGGTGAGGTTTATGGATGGTCTTTGGGTGAGGGATAGAAGAGGTCTGGATAACCCAGATAGCTCCATTACTTGGTGAGAAATAATGGTTTTGAAGTATGACTTGGCTACTTTAAAGTGGCTGTATCAGCTCAGTAGGAGTTAGCAGTTTGATGTGGCTACCAAAAAGCCAGTCTTAAGAGAAGTATCTCTGGTGGGGGAGGTAAGAACCCCACTCTGCTTTGCCTTGGTCAGACCTTAGTTGGAATACTGTGTTAAGTTCTGGGGACTGTAGACTAAGATAAATATAAAGCAACTAGGACACACATTCAGGAGAAAGTTTGGATCACAATGTGGAAATGAAATCTGGACGTTTAGGGAAATAGGGCTGTGCAGCTGCAGAAAAGACTTGAAGGGCTGAGATAACAGTCTTCAAATATTAGAAGGATTGTCTTGTGGAAGAGGAATGTTGATTTTTTTTTTCTCTGCGGCCCTAAAAGATGCAACCAGAAGCCACAGGCTCTGGGGAAGTGGATTTGTCCTTACAAGGAAGAATTTTTTGTTCTATCTGCCTAAATATGTTTTATCTGCCTAAATATGTTGAGTTTTTTGTTGTTGTTGTTTTAGAAAGTGGTGGATTCCCAGTCCCTGAAGGTCCTAGGACATGTGCCAAGTAATTACTTGGTGGAGCCATGGCAGAGGAAATTCAAAGGTACCATGGATTGGATTTCACAAGCATCAAAGTCCTTCCCAACCCTGAGCATCTCAGTACCTGTGGACTGTCCTTCCAGGCTTTGCCTCCACCTTTGTCACTAGGGTTGGGGTATGTTTTGGGGGGATGGATAGATGGATGGGTGACGGGGAATAGGAAGAATGTACAATGGCAAAGCAGTTACTTGGTCCATTCAAATTTGGTCTGCCATTTTAAAATTTTGCCTTTCCTATATACTCATTTGCTTGCCCTAAACTCTGGGCACCTGGAGGCCTTTGCTGTAACTGCTTGTGATCCTCAACATCGTACCCCATCTCATGCAATTGGGTTCTTATAAATGTTATTTGACAGTGATTTTTATCAGGTATCAAGTATTGTCAGGCTCCAATAGTAAGCGAATCTAACTTCGCTGTATGTACAAACTCTAGGTTTGTAAAGCTTGTGGCTGCCTCCCCTCTCTGGGGAAAGACAGAACCTGAATTCTTTTCCAAATTTCAGTGAGATGGAAATTTTGGGACACCCATGAGACAGAGAACCAGTCAAAGGGCTTCACACTTAAAAGTAGCCTTAAAAATTACCCATATGCCAGTTGCACTACTCCCAGCTCCCTGTCAGGTAGCAATCTTCAACTGTTTTGAAAGACCTCTAGCTCTTTTTATCCAATTAAGGACTGAAAGTGATTGACAGAAGGTTTTTGCTCATAGTCTACAGCTGAACTCTTGTGTCAACAGTAAATATTCCAGCAGAAGGAGTGGGGGTTTGATCATTTTACTGCTTTCTGCAGGGCAGACTCTGTGGGCTCATGGCAACATCTAATCTTCAGTGACCCCAGTTGTCACACCCAGGAGTAGGTTTCTCTCTAATCCTTTTCAGAGCTATGAAGAGCAGGGAAACATGATTTATAGACCAAGAGGCATTTTCATCATGGGATTTGTGAGCATTTCATATCCCTTTCCTCATTATGGATACACTGCCCATCCTTTGGAAGAGACACTAAGGTGTTGGTCAGATCCTGTTAACCTCATTTACTTCCATGAATTTATGTCAAGTGTATTATGTTCATGGAGGAGACTTTCAAAACCCTACCGAATGGGTTTAGAGGAAGATGGGGCTAACTTCAGATGACTTCTTTAGGCCAGAGGTTTTCCTAGGCACCAGTAATCATCTGATTCTGCTTTCTAAGGCTGCTTCCCTTACTTACAATTCATACCCAGAAGCTAAGTCCTTGATGCAAAGGTGTTCTTTACAGCTGTGGGTTTTACCTCAATCTCTGGGCTCCTTTAAAAATAAACTTCGAATATTCTTCTCAACCCTAGTTATTTGAACTCTGTGAGTCTCAGCTCAGTTTATTAACATGATTAATTTGCAGTGGATCTCTATGTCTTATGTCCTTAATACATTGCTTCACACAGGGACACCAGCTCAGGAAGATTTTGTCTGTTGCAAATTTATGAGGAAGTTGAATATTTATTTTTGGTACTTTTTCACCACCTCCCCAACATCTGCCTCCTGATCAGATACCATTTCTTCTTCTTCCTGTCTCTACATTTCCAATGCCATTAAAAAATGGCCCAATTCTCAGCCTGTTTTCCCCTAGTCCTTGCTAAAACAGTGGCTGATGATGGTTTAAGTTAAGGCACCACTTCTCATGAGGTTACTTGTATTTTAATAAAAATCTTGGAAGGGTAAACATTCAAAGTCCTGATTCTCTATGGTTAAATTTTAGGCAGTGTAAAAAATAGTTTTAGATGGAGACGAAGGGAGTTGGGTGGATTACACAGGACATGGGATGAACAGGGCTGTGACTTTTTTTTTTTTTTTTTTGCGGTACGTGGGCCTCTCACTGTTGTGGCCTCTCCCGTTGCAGAGCACAGGCTCCGGACGTGCAGGCCCAGCGGCCATGGCTCACGGGCCCAGCGGCTCCGCGGCATGCGGGATGCTCCCGGACCGGGGCACGAACCCGTGTCCCCTGCATCGGCAGGCGGACTCCCAACCACTGCGCCACCAGGGAAGCCCGAGGGCTGTCACTTTTGTTCAGTTACATGAACATGGTGACAGGCAAGCATAAATGCAGAGATGGCATTCCTGTGCTGGTATGGGGAAAAGGAAGAGAGGCCACTGGTCAGGACATTGTTTTGCCTAGGGAGGAAGAAGATCCAGTACTTTGGTGATTTATTTAAGCTTTTGTTTTTTTTTGCGGGATAGAGGAGCAAGTAGGGGAGCTCATACTTGAAGCCGAATCCGGCCTCCGTACCCTGACACTGAATTAAATCTCAAGACAGAGTTGTGGGTGAAGTAGAAAAGAATAGCTTTATTGCTTTGCCAGGCAAAGGTGGCTAGAGCAGGCGATTGCCCTCAAAACTCTGTGTCCCTGACCTGGAGAGGGTAGTGAGGAGTTTTATAGTAATCGTTCAAAGAGGAGAGCATGATCAGCTCATGGACATTTCTCTGATTGGTTGGTGGTGAGGTAAGTGGGTGTCAGCATCATCAACCTTATGGTTCCAACTGGTTCTGGGGTCTGCGTGTTTGTGGGTAGCACACCATTAACTTCTCCCACCTAGTGGGGGTTTCAGTATCTGCAAAACAGCTCAAAGATATTGTTATGTGTATCCCTTAAGGGGGAACCAAGACCCTGCCCCAAGGCTGCACTAGTGTTTCTTTTGACTATTCCTCCCTTGTCTCGCATCCCCTCCCTTCTCTAACTAGCAACTGTTTGAACCTGCTCCTTGGAACTCAGGGAAGGTCATGGAGGCTGAATGAAGCCTATTTCCTGTAATCAAGAAATGGGGGACACCGATACAGGCTTTGTGCCCAGGAGCCCACAGGGTCCTGCTAGGGATCATACTCAGTGCAAGGAGATGTGGAAAATCCAGAGATAAGGAATCATGGCCTCTACTTTCCAAGGGCTCCTACTCTATGTTGTGGGAGAAATCAGACACATTCATTAAGAGTCTGCCCGACTGAAGGATGTGAAAAGAGTTATCACAGAGGTACAACTAACATGCTGGGAAAATGTGTGGTCCATTCTCACTGGGATATCTGGAAGGGCTTCCTGTAGAAAGTGGGATTTTAATTGAACTTAAAAACAATTTGTACTTTGAAAAATCATACTCTTGAAAGAAATGAGTTGAGCAAGCGCCTGTCCTCTGATGGAGGGAGGGAAGTCTGGCCTAGTTGAGTGGAGGCGGGAAGGTGAGTGTTACGCTTAGTCTGGAAAACTCGGCAGGGTCTTCAACCCTACGGGGCTTTGAACGTTCGGTTGACTATTTTCGGTTTTCTTCTTCTCGCATTGGGAAGCCATTTAAGATTTAAGCAGGGGAATAATATTCTTAAAGAAAATAACTATGACCAGGATGAATTGAAGGGAGGGAGAAACGACATACTCATTTATCTACAATTTGGGGAAGAGAGGAAGATTATCTCTAATTCATTAGATGTGCGTTGTATCAGCAGGAGGGAAATAAGCAGCATATCTTGATACATAAATCCTCCTCCCATATATGCATTCTTTTTCACCAGGGAGCAAGTATTTGGCAGCCAAGTTATCTTTAAAGTAATAAGAAAGCTATTTGGAATAAATGTTTCAGAACCATTTGTTACTTTGCACAGACCTATGAGCAAATAGGATTGAGCTAAAGCATTTACAGTGGTATGTGGTTCTGCAGGGGCCGCCACCCTATTATATATACTTTTATCTTGGCTAAACTCCAGCTGTTGCCACTGCTATTAGTCAAAGAACTGAAGTGTCAACGAGCTAATCAAAATAGCAAAGTGGGAGTCAAGAGTTTTTCCGCCTGTTTCCTAAAGTCTTAGGAAGATTGTTTCCTTTTTATTCCTTATATTCAGAACATAAAAGCCTCCCAGACATCTAATCTTTACTAGGTCAAACATTTCAAAAGGCAGTGGGATTATTTTCCAGTTGCTTTTCAGTTTAAGGCAAGTGTTTTAGGGGCTTCCAAAGCCTCCCTCCTGAATCAATTTATGAAAAAAAAAAAAACAAAAACAAAAAATGAAGGAAAGGCATTATTAACCCAACTACATTGTCTTGGTGTAAAAATCCTAACATATAGCATAGTGGGAAAAGGTTCTGAATCATGACCTAAGAGATGTGAGTTCTAGACCCAGTTTTGTGAATGCATAGCTTGGTGGTTTTGTCAAGTCTCCTATTTAACAGGGAGGGATTAGAATTTTTCTGTATGTTTTCTGTACTATTCAGTAGTATTGTTCACAATTACTTTTGCCTAAGGAGTTTAGAAAATGGAGAGACACATGATAATGTTGCAGGAAGAGGGACCTCTTCCAGGGCCCAAGGGTGGGCTCTTGTCTACCACTCAGAAAAGAATTTTCTGAGGAGACACACGTGCTGACAAAGCAACAGACTTTATTGGGAAGGGGTGTCCGGGTGCAGAGCAGCAGGGGAAGGGAAGCCAGGAGAACTGCTCTGCCATGTGGCTCGCAGTCTCAGGTTTTATGGTAATGGGGTTAGTTTCTGGGTTGTCTCCGGCCAGTCATTCTGACTCAGGATCCTTTCTGGTGGTGCACACATTGCTCAGCTAAGATAGGTTCCAGCGAGAAGGATTCTGGGAGGTTGGTAGGACATATGGACAGGAGTCTCCTCTCTCCTTTTGACCTTTCCCGAATTCTTCCGGTTGGTGGTAGTTGGTTAGTGCCGCGTTCCTTAGCAGGACCTCCTGTTTTAAGATAACTCGTGCAAGTGGTTACTATCGGGCCTGGTCAGGGCAGGCAGTTTTGGGCAGTGGTTTCCCTAAAAATAAGATTGTGGTCAACAATTTTGGGTGGAAGTGATGTGTGTTACTTTTGGGCCAGAACTCACACTGCCAGTGTGAGGCTCCAGAATTCTTTCTGTCTACAAAGATGACTGAGAGAGGTGGCTTTGTCCTGCTGGGGGCAGGAATAAGGAAAATGAAGAGCAGAACTCCTAGGCAGCCCATGATGGGCATGTACAAGGAGCGGGAAATGAACCTTTGTTGTTTTAAACCACTGAGATTTGGAGGAATTATTCAAGCTTATTCCTTTTTGTTAGTTTGTTTTGCAATATGCGGGCCTCTCACTGCTGTGAGAGGAAGATAATAACAATGACAAGTAGCAAAAGATCTAACATGGAGAATACACTCCATTATAGCCAATTAATGGGAGTGGGAAACTCGGGTTCACTGTCCAGGACATAGAAATAAAAGCTGAGGATGCTCTGAGGCATCTCTTGGATCTCTATAAGCCTCCATCATTTCTGATGAGTAGGGTTGACAGATAAAATATAGGCTGTTTAGTTAAATATGAATGTCAGAAAAACAACGAGTACATTTTGAAGATAAGTATGCCCCAAATAGTACATAGGATCTACTTATACTAAAAGCGATGACTTACTATTCATGTGAAGTTCAAGTTTAACTGGGTATCCTGTATTTTTATTTAGTAAATCTGACAGCCCTACTGATGATCCACAATGGAGGCAGTTCAGGAACGGTACATGCTGGCTCTCGGACAGTCAGAAATGGCTTCAGCAGATCCAGGTACAGTATGAAATTCTTTTTGGAGGTAGCTCAGAAGCCATGGCCAGCCCTTGACTGCAAGTACTGCCTCGGGTTTCCCTGAGGTGGGGTAAACCGTCCTCTTAATGGCCTTTTGGTAAGTCTGGAAGACCATATCCAAGGGGAGCCCCAAAGTCAGTTTCATCCTCACAACCATGTTTCCACTTCCTGGAATTGGCTGCATGTGACTCACAAGAGATGAGGAGGTTTGTGAAAATTGGGAGTGTCATAGCTTGAACCCTTTGTAGGTAAAGTTTTGGTGTTCTGAGAGTTTTAACAGGAGCAATGTGAAAGACTCCAGATCCCCAGGTAGTTAGAAATAATCCTGTTCTACTTCTGTGTATGGGACAAGTCTCTAATAGTTCACAGAGCAAATATCTGGTCTTAGAAAGACTGATCCAAGCTTGGATGTTTCTGGTGACAAGGCAAGGTCGTGAGTTTGAAGTTCACCTTTTATGGTTGAGGAGACAGTAAGGTTGTCAGAAGGGCAGTCATGGAGGAGACGTTGGCTTCATCCATTGTGCAGGCTTGTATATGTGGTTCTATGTAGATTGTGTTTCAGAGGTGGAGCTTGTTTACAAGTATGAACATTCGCTGACGTGCTTTTTGGACCTTCATTCCCAGAGCAAGAGCAGTGCCGAGGCTCTAGAAATGCCATGGATATTCTGAGCTGTCAGTGGCATTTCCCAGGTACTGTTCCCTTGGTGCTGCTCCTTGAAATGTGCAAAGGGATTATCATCTGTTTTGTGGCCGGTCCTAGCATTGTGAAAGGAAGCTGCTGCACCGGGCTCAGAGGATTTCGGCTGTGGTGGGAGGAGTAGTAGTAGTACGACGACTATAAATTGTATCACACCATATCTATTACATCTTGAGAGTGGGATTGGGGGGTTATGAAGCGGGACTTTTATTGTACTTTTATACATTGTCCCCTTGAAAATAATTCAATTTTTAAAAATTAATTAATTTATTTTGGGCTGCATTGGGTCTTTGTTGCTGCTAGAGGGCGTTCTCTAGTTGCAGTGAGCGGGGGCTACTCTTGGCTGTGGTGCACGGGCTTCTCATTGCAGTGGCTTCTCTTGTTGCGGAGCACGGGCTCTAGGCACGCAGGCTTCCGTAGTTGTGGCACGTGGGCTCAGTAGTTGTGACACACGGGCTCTAGAGCGCAGGCTCAGTAGTTGTGGCGGGCGGGCTTAGTTACTCCGTGGCACATGGGATCTTCCCAGAACAGGACTCGAACCCATGTCCCCTGCATTCGCAGGCATATTCTTAATGACTGCGCCACCAGGGAAGCCCAATAATTCAGTTTTTTATAAAGAGAATATTCCTAATATTCTTCCAAAAGTTTCAAAGTATATAGTTGGATAACACTATGAAAAATTAACTGATATATTTTTTTATTATTTCTCTTTGCTCCCTGGATTTTTTCCCCCTCCAGTCAGCTAGGCACTCTGAGTTCACTGCATTAGGAAGGTAAAGACTCAGCAGAAATGAGGGAGAAAAAAAGAAAATTCTCAGCTTTGGAATGTTCAAAACAGAAGCCACAGTAGAACAGGTGAGAATTCGGTGCACAAAAAATAAATCTCGTCTCAAATGTAAAAAAGAATTCTCTGCACTGGGAGGCAGGAGAGGGAGGGAGGGAAGGACTGAAGGAGAGAGATCAGTGTGACCAGGGACATGGAGACTGTGCTTGAGGACGATAGGCCCAGGAAGAGAATCAGAATCTGGAGAAGATTCAGCCTGCACGCGATCATTGCCTCCAGCCAGCACCCTCATCTCAGACCTTGGGAAATTCAGAGAGAGAGTGGGAGTACGTCAGGAGGGCCACGCGCATAGTCTGTGTGGCAGGGGTTGTGGCCATTCCCTATTTGTGAGGAGTCCCCAGCAATTTCCAGGCCTCCTTCTGGAAAATGCTGGCGGACGTCTCTAGTGCTTATGTGAAAGCTTGTTCACAAACCTTGAAAGATACAGATGTAGATGACAGATAGATGCATAGATAGAAAAATGTAATTAACTAAAACCTCCAGGAAAGGTTTGGAAAATGCCCTTTATTGCATAGGATGTTCATATTGTCATATGATGTTAGACTGAGTGCCGGTCCCTTCATCCTCCTTCAGACCATGGCATTCTGTCTGCTACTATCCCGAGGGTCCTTTCTTCTCCCTGGAAGGGATAAAACAAATGAGGTAGAACAGGAAGAGACAAGAAGCACTCCAAGCTCTGCTGGTCAGGGTTACCCTCCAGCGTTGCCTTAATGCTCAGAGCCACACACACCACAGTGAGCTTGGCTCCAGATCAACTACCACACGACGAAGGTTCTGGAACATTTCCATATCTCGGGGGACCTCATTTCCACGTGACTCTCTTTCATATTCCCCTTTGTCACAAAAGGCTAGGTCCAGTGGTCAGGGTGAGATCTCAGCTCAGGCCCAAGGCTCTCAGACCTCAAAGTTCCTGTCCTGCAAGGGCCCCTGTCCTCTCTTCAGACCACTCCTGGCTCTCTCTGCCGACAAGGAGCTGCTGGTGGTACGTCCTCTAAGAGTTGAGGCCCATCGTGCAGACCCTGAGAAAACTCCTAGGAAAAGGCTCCACCTTCTTGTTGAAGTCAACAGAGCTCAGTTCCTTTGGAAGTGCTGGGTGTGTCCCAAGTTGATGCAACTGCACAGCCATTAGGTAAACCAGCACATGTGTGCGGCCCCTTCCCTTAGACCCCTCTGGGCCCTCGTGACATAGGCTCAGAAGACTGCCAGCCTCAAGCCTTACCTCTTCCAAGGCCACACCGTCTCCAGGATCTTCTGTCCCATGAATCTCAGTTGCTGTGTGGAACTCAAAAGAGAGAAAAGACCCTGCCTGCAGGGTCTCTTCGGGCTGGGGCCTTCTAGCTTCTCTTCCTCGTCCTCCTCGTCCTCCTCATCCTCAGAGGTGGTCTTGGGTTCCACACTGCCCTCCTCCTCAGGGGTGCTCTCGGATTCCACATAGCCCTCCTCCTCAGCAGTGCTCTCGGATTCCACATTGCCCATCCACTGGGCCATGGTGAGATGAAAGACACGGCAGCTGAAGCCCTCCAGGACGCCGAACTTCACGTGCTGCTGGAGGATCTCCAAGGTGGGGAAGACCCGGCAGCAGGCCATGCACCTGAAGCCGGTCTCCATGGTCACCATCCAGTCCGGTGTCTTGGCCCTGGGTGTCTCCTGAACTGCAGGTGACCCTGATGGGCTGCCTGGCTCTGCCCTTTCCTCATACTCTTTCTCCTCCCCAGTGGGCTCACTGTCAGACAGGAGGCTTTCCGTGCACACATCAGAAGAGGGGTCAGTGGCTACTGTGCACACATCCTCAGGAAG
Source organism: Mesoplodon bidens (assembly GCF_964165515.1). Taxonomy (NCBI): domain Eukaryota; kingdom Metazoa; phylum Chordata; class Mammalia; order Artiodactyla; family Ziphiidae; genus Mesoplodon; species Mesoplodon bidens. The sequence goes on from NW_027671907.1 coordinate 112,226, forward strand.
GATCACTTCTTCTATCGACAGCTGCTTTTCAGGCAACTCCAAGGGTTTCTTTGTCTTCCAGGAGACAGCTACACCCTTGTTCAATTGTACCTGCATGTAGTGTATTTTCATGCCCCTTTCCTCTTTGTCTGGGTGCAGATTGTTCTTACAGGGTGAAGAGGGTGAGGAGGAGACACAGTGTGATGGGGGAGCGGTCTCTCCTTCTTCCTGATCCTGGGCTAGGGGTGCTGTAGGCTGGGCAGTGTCTCGATGTGATCTCCGGATTCCTGAAAAAGGAAATTAAAACCATAATAACATGCATGGGCCATGCCGGAAGCTGAGGGAGCACGTGTGGTAGACGAGAGAGGGACATTTGCATGACGTAGCTATGTCGTGAGCTTAGTGTCTGTTGGCCGTAGGACGGAGCGGTGTATCTGGTGTCATCTGTGGGCTTTTCATGTGCGTGTGGGGGGATACTGGAGCGGTGTCTGTATACAGGGTTGTGGAGTATGGTGGTGAGGGCTGTGGTATGTGAGGGATGCGGCTGGATGCGTGTACGACGAGGAGTGTGAGTTTGGGAATATCGGTGGTGCATTACTTGTGGAATGGGGCTGTGGTGCTTGGGGTTTCTGTGTGCACTGAGAAGGGCTGTGCCTGGAGGGCGGATGTATGTGTGAGCTGTGTGGACCTGAGCTGGATGATGCTGCTCTCAGGCTGGAGGTCTATGATGCAGAACTCTGTCCTTCTCTGGAAGCAAAGGCAAGATAAACCCTAAATATTCCTCTGAAGATGCTTAATCTGGTCCCTCTTCCCTCCACCTCAAGCCCAGACCTTTCCGGCCCCCGCTCCTTGACTTCCCCACCATGGTAGTACCAAGATTCACACACACCCCCAGACTCAGCTGGGATCCAGGCCCTCGTAACAGCTCAGCCATCCTGCCCAGGCTCCTCCACAGAGCCCTCATCACCTCTGATGACCCTGGGTTTCCTCTCAGCCTCCCTGGGATCTGTGTGCCTCCTGCCTCACAGCCAAGCACACCCTCACCTGAGGAGCCCCGCGCCCTTACCAGCGTAGATGAGCTTGCACGGAGAAGAAGCACAGGAGAAGTATGTGGAGGCAGAGGAGACCTCCCCTGCCCCTGGGCTGCAGCCTTTGGCCACCACAGTGGATCCAAGCTGAGGGGGATCCTCTTGTGACTTCGAGATTCCTGAGGGAGGAATGAAAGGCTCAGGGTGAGTTCATCAGTCCTCTGTCCACAAATATTTACCGAGTGTCTGGCACGTGTCAGGTGCAGTGAATACACACAGTTGACAGTGTAGTTCCCAGTGGATACTGCAGTATTTAATTCAAATCAGTACTTACTCTGTCACTGTCTTGTTGGTAATGTAGGCCTCGGTGGTGACTGTGAGTATGTGGGAAGAGTGAGTGATGTGTATCAGTTAAGTCTGTGGTAAGTGTGGGATTGGCATGGGGAGCACGGTGGAGATGTGTCTTATCTGTGTCTGTGGCCTTTGTGTGCATGGTTTCTGTTCACAAGTCAGGAATTCTGGGACATGTAACTTTTCCTCATTACATGGTGTGGCTTGTATTTATGGTGTGTGTTCATTCATTCATTCACTAAGATTCAGTAAGCAGCTACTCCTGTGTATCCGGCACTCTTCCATTGTTGTAGTCTCTGGTAACGCTGCACATTCTAGTAGGGGAAGACATAGACTAAACAAAACTACAATAAATATATAATACCTGAGCTGGTGGTAAGTATATAAGGGTTGCGAGACTTAGCGAAGAAAAATACAGGGCACCCAGTTAAATTTCAGTTTCAGATAAACCCAGAATAATTTTTTAGTGTAAGTATTCCCATGCAGTATTTGGTCTTACTTAGTTTTAGTGTAAGTATGGCCCATACAATATTTGGGACATACTGATACTGAAAAATTACTTGTTGTTTATCTGAAATTCAAACTGAACTGGATAGCCCATATTTTATCTGGCAACCCTGACATGGGTTAGTGAGACTGTGGTTCACTGTGGTTTGTATAAAGCGGGTCTGGCATTACTCAAGAATGTGTTACAAGTGTGGTGTGTATGACACGTGACTGGTTCTTATAGAGGTATTTAGCGATGGCTGCAGTTAGCTGTGTTTGTGCGAGAGTTGAGGAGATATATATATATAGTGTGTGTGTGTGTGTGTGTGTCCTATATATATACTGTGTGTCTCTATATACATATCTCATCTCCAGCGTTTGGTGTTGGAGGAGAGGATTGTGATACAGGTGGGTTGTGTGAGAACGTAGTAGAGGAGGGATGCGTGTATATACCTCCATGTGCTGTGTGTGGTTTAATACGGAAGTTATATGTGGGGTGTGTGATATTTTTGCTGTATCAGAGTGTCCATGGGTGTATGAGTTACTGTCTCATAAAACACCCCTACCAAGAGTTCTATATACACTCTTACATACACCGAGTGTCAGCCAGGTCCAGGCAGGGTGACAAGAACTGTACCACGCAGACTTTATATCTGATAAGCACTCTCCCCCCATTCATCCTGCTCTTCTCTGCACTACGACACACACACACACACACACTCACACACACACACACACACTCACACACACAGGAACATAGAGAAAAATATTCTGAATGGTCAGGGGCAGTCATTGCCTTCCCCAGCCTGTCCCAGCCACTGCCTGAAAATCTGCCTGCTGTCTAGAGCTCCATTCCCAGGGCCCATCCTACAGTCTCCAGGGCCCTGGGCCTGGTAGGAGCTACTGGGCTCTAATCTGGGGCAGAGACCTCTAGCTGGAACTCTGGGGTGACCACCCCCTCCCAGGGCAAGCTACTCGCCTACATTTAATGCACGCAGGCACCACGTGGCCCGTGGCCCTCAGAACTCCCTGCGGGACCCTGAGGACATTTCTCACCCCCGTCCACACGGTCTCAGTCTCTGGAAAACCCTTCCCTTCCCTTGGTCTCCTTTGGGAAATTGTTCCTGTTGAAGGAATAAAACCTCCTTGCTTTCAATATGACATCATCCCTAGACAAACAATCTTCTTTTGAACTGTATTCCACTTGTCAAGATATTTTTCAACAGGGCCTTCAGCTCATGGGGCTTCTCTTTCCACTTTGGTAAAAGAGGCCAAGCAACTCATGGGTCTCTCTCAGCATCCTTGCATCCTTCACATCCCCCACCTCATGACCCCAGGGAAAGATCCAAGAGAATAAGAGAGAAATCGGGGACTGAGAAAAGCTGCACCTCTAGGTCTGTGCAAGCAGGATGCAGCCTGCTGTGAGTCCGACAAAGCTCCAGGCCCGGCAGTCCCAGGAGAGAGTCCTCAGACCAGCGGAGCCGACCTCCCATATCCCAGGGGCATCTGGCCGTTCTGTGCCGTCTCACACCACAGGGAGCCTCCGGATGGCTACGGCAGCATCAGTGAGACAAGGTCTCTCGCTCCCTGCTTCACAGGTGACACGTTCTCAGTCCCCCTCTTCCTAGAGAAGGTTCAGTTTGGCAGAAACCCATGTGCCCCAGACAAGTTGCCCCCCACATACCTCCTCCCTTCTGGGCAGTTTCCTGGGACTCTTCATTTTCCAGGCGTTTCCTCTTTTGTTGCCGTTCCATCGTACCAACTAGAAGTCTCCCTTAGAAGATGCCTCAAGAGACGTCCAACTCCTCCTCTCCCCTACAGGTTGGCCCTTGTTGGCTCTTGGGCAATCCGTTGAAATGATTCAATACAAATAAAAATAGTCAAGTCTCCTAAATGGCTGAAAAACTTGTACCACTTAGTCAACCAGCAGTACTGCCTAGTGCTCACCAGGGCTGTTAAGTTTCCAAGGTTGCCAGGAGCACAGTAGGATTCTGTGACCTCAATGATGACATCAGAGCATTCTGTGGACCTAGGTTCAGCACAGTCTCTGCAATAGCACAGGCCCCGTTTTCAAGAACAATTCCTTTTTCCCAGCCGAACCTTTCCCGTGAAAGGGAAAGGTTCATATCATATCCATCATAAATTGTATCATACCGTATCTATTATAAAATGAACATTTTGATTGGAGATCTTTTAATGTCTTTTATATAGAGATTTAATATGAATATTTTAAATGGTCTCCAGTTTCCCTGTGGATTATTGACATTTTAAACTCTGCACTTCAATTTTCCCTCAATCCCTGTAATTTTGTCACGGTTATTTCTGTACTTAAAGAGGAGTAACAATATAATTGATTTCTTCATTTTTTTCCCATCTCTTTCCAAGGTACTGAATTTGATTGTGTCTTACGAATGAGTGAAAAATGCTAGTCCTTGAGTCAGGATATTGGGCCCTTTACCAAGTAACTTAACCTGTCTGGGCTTCAGCTTCTGTATGTGCGATGAAGAGGCTTGGACTAGCTGACTTTTCAAATGCTGTGTTTCTTTGATTCACTCTCACTTACTGATCTGCTACTTAAGAAGAGGGTCTCTTCTCATAAAGTGAGAACAGTCGTTTTCTAATCCTTGGGTTGGGTGGAGTTTAAGTGGTCGTACTCAGTTTGTTAGTTATATTTACTTTTACGTATGCTTAGCTCTAAATAATTTATATGGCTCTTGTGACTATTTTTAGATCTTCTTTTTTTCTTATTTTCCTTTACAGTTTCTAATTTGTTATCGCCAGTGTAGAGGAGCCTGATTGATTTTTAAAATGTATTGATCTTGTATGTGTCTGCCTTGTTGAACCGTCTTATTAGCTCCTGCTAGTTTATCTGTGGGTTCTTTTGGGTTTCCTAGATAAATGAGCATATTAAATGTAAATAATGTGTTCTTTGGGTAAAGTTTATTTTCTTGCATCTCTATATATAAAAGCAATATGTTGAATTGATTTAAATATTTAAATACTTACATACCTGTTATCACAATCTAACCTTCTTTATCTTCTCTTATTTTCTTTCAATCAATATTATGTTTTCAGGATTTGTCCACGTGAATCCATATAGATCTAGGTCTTTGATTTTTGACTGTTTGATATTATTTCATCACACGCGTATAGCATCATTTATTTTCCTTTCAAGCATTATTGGACAATTGGATTGTTTCCCTCCCTTCTCTAGAACAAACAACGTTTCCTAGAACATCCCTGAAGATGTCTGACAGTCGAGAAGGGCCAGGCTGCCCGAAGGATTCCTACTTGCCTTTAGCCACCTTCCAACAGGCCATCTCCAGCCAGCAATTTGAAGCATAGCTGAAATGAAAAGTCCCCCAAATGTGGAGATCTTAGGAGCTTCCTAGAAGGTGGGAGGTTCATGATAGGCATCCTGCTGGGATCCCAGGGGAGTCTGAGCTGGCCTGAACCTCATCTTCCTCCTCCACCTCTCAAGAGAAATGTGGAGGAAAGAAGACTTCAAAAACTGTGAGTAGGCAGAGGGAGAGAGATTGTGGGCCGAAGCTGTAACTGAGGTCTTGGCGTGGGCTGTGAGGACACAGAGCCTCTAGAGAGCCAGGCTCTGCCTTCTGAGCACTTCTCCCCTAAGGCTGCTCATAATTCAGGTGGTACCAGCCATATAGAGCCGACTTGACCCACACTGTCACAGAAATCCTTATCAGAATCTCTTCCTCTTCCTACACTCTTGTGTCTGTTACTTGGTTATTGCCTTTGGTGCTCCACTGATGTGAACCACAGTCGCTAGGGGATGGAGAACACTAGTGACCCATCTTGCTCTGTGGCCTCAGTCCACAGCTTGAGGGTAAGGGAAGAGGCCAAATGAAGGTCAAGAAGGAAAGATGGCATTTGAAGAGAAGACCTGAGTTAAGGGTGTCTTCTCAAGGCTTGATGAATGAAATGTAGCTCCAGTACCTGAAGTCCTGCTTGTTCTCAAGGCTGACCACGGGGCTGGGTGCACTCAGTGAAGGAACCGTATACACTTAGTATTTCCTTGCTTGCTCACACTTGCCCTCGTCTGATACACACTCTGCAAGACTGATCTTCCCCTGAAACAACTTTCCACCTGCCACTGTCATCTCATGAACATTTGCTTCCCCTTCCTAGTGTCCCCCTAGAATGCCATTGCAGCCAATTCATAATTTGATAATCATGCTTCTTACCATAGTCTCAGCAACTTCTGATAAATTTTATTCTCTTTATTCCATAGTCTTCACACATCAATAATCTTCCTTAACTTCCTAGCTGCAGGTTAACCCATTCGGAATCATTTCTTTTTCTTTCTCTTCTTTGGCAAATCCTTTCTATCTTTTAAGGTCTTTTTCTTGTCTCTCTACCATCCTGCCTTCCTGAACTTCTTTTTTTTCCGTTTAAGTAACCTTTCAATCTCCTTCCCCAATTTCCTCATAAACATTGAGAGCTTATTCCTCACACGTTAGACAGCGGTTTATGAATGGCCAGGCATAATGGACTCAGAATGAGTTGGCACCCCCGATGTACCTGTCTTGCTGGGGAGCCACAGGTGAAGGGCTGGCTGCTGAACACATGTTTGCATGGCGTCAGGCTGAGTGGCCTCAGGGTGTTTGCTCTGCACTTGTGTGTGTTTCTCGCTAGTTCATTTCCTCGCCAGCCACCTGTGACCTCCCTCCATCCAGCCCAGGGAATCCTCATCACAGGGGTAGGATGTTTGTCTCGTTTTCCATCACATCCTTTCCCCAAAGTTTGGTTGTGAGTTGTTCCCATTCCAAAGACCTTTCCTCTTTGAAGAGAAAAGAGAAAATCTTTTCTCTCCTTTTCTCTCACTTTACTTCTGCTCTATTATCTCCTCCGTCCAGAATGGCCCCCTGACTCACATGGGTGTAGATCCGAAGATGGCAAGAAATGCCAGCAATTCTGAAGTAATAATACGGATGTATCAGGAGAACTTGAAAACCTTTATCCCGCCACATTCAAAAAAATTGCACTTCCAGTGTATTCAGAGTCTCAGTGTAGAAACACAAATGATGTAGAAATTGAATGACACTCAAGTTTTTCTTTCCTCCTTTCCTGATTTATACTAATCCTCAAAGTTAACATGATGAACTATTTGTTATGTAAACTTTCAGACATTTTCTACACATGCACACTTTTCTTTTTTTCACATAAGGGTGTGAACTAGGTCACTTTCAACATGCTGTGATTCTGTGATTCACTGTCTCCCACCGAGTCATCCACTGATGAAGTAATCTGTTTCATGGAGAAATATGTCCAATAGCTAATAGCCAATGTCTGTGGAGTGCTTACTCTGTGTCGGTTTCTTGTAACTACTTTACAGATCTTTTGTACAACGTATCCTTGGACCAGGTACAATTATAACCCCCAAGTGACAGATAAGTGTAGATAAGTAGAAATAAATACAGTGGCCAAGTGACTTGCCCAAGACACTGGGAAGGGCTTCCAGTGGAGCCTGAACCTCGACATGCATCAGTAGGTCCACACAGGAGAGAAACCATATAAGTGTGGGGAGTGTGGGAAGCACTTCAGTCAGGCCTCAAGTCTTCAGCTTCATCAGAGCATCCACACTGGAGAGAAGCCGTACAGATGTGATGTGTGTGGTAAAGTCTTCAGTCGGTCTTCACAGCTTCAGTATCACAGGCGAGTTCATACAGGGGAGAAACCTTACCAGTGTGAGACGTGTGGTGAAAGCTTCAGTTGGCGCTCCAGTCTTATAAGTCATCACAAAATGCATCCTGGGGATACATTTTATGAAAGCAGCGAGAGTGGTAAGAACATCAAGGAACTGTCAGAGGAAAGAAGTTCTACAAAATGATGTTTTCAAAAAACTCACGTGCAACGTGAATTCTTGCAAGCGTCAGGTCTCATAGGAGAGAAAGTATTTTAAATTAGTTGGTGTTGAAGCAGTAGCTAAACAGATCCTAGTGTTCAGCAGACCACACAGCAGAGATGCCTTCTGAGTGGTGCAGTAAGGGCTGCATTCAGAACTTTGACATTTATCAGATGTCACTTAGGAGATAGCACTTAGAAAGGAAAAGAGTTTGGTCTGGGCTTTAACAAAAGTGTAAGGATGAGCTAGTCAAAATTGATGTCCATGAGAATGTGCGCTCCATGAGGGCAGGGACTTGGCTGCTGAATCTACACAACCTTATCATTGACTAGTGCTTTTAGGTGTGCTCAGTACTTGTGTTTTAAATAAACCAAAAGGGGGAAATGTATAATATATGAAAGTTGTATCCAGATGGGGAAACCTGCAAAATAAAATTAATTCAGGACATGAACTTTTGTTGAAATACTGAAAACCACTGCAGAAAACCAATCTGCAATATATTTTTTTTAAATTTATTTTTGGCTGCGTTGGGTCTTTATTGCTGCACGCAGGCTTTCTCTAGTTGCAGTGAGTGGGGGCTACTCTTCATTGTAGTGTGTGGGCTTCTCATTGCAGTGGCTTCTCTTTGTGGAGCACGGGCTCTAGGTGTGCAGGCTTCAGTAGTTGTGGCACGTGGCTGAGTTGCTGTGCAGCATGTGGGATCTTCCTGGACCAGGGCTCAAACCCGTGTCCCCTGCATTGGCAGGCAGATTCTTAACCACTACGCCACCAGGGAAGGGAAGCCCCCCAGTCTTCAATATTAATATGCTATTAGCCTATCGCAACTGGCTCCTTGCCTCCCGCAGCCTCTGTTCTCAAGTTGGGTGGTTATTTGAGACCCCGTCTAGTTTTCCAAGGACTGTGTTCAGTAGAAATTGAACTATCTTGTGATTTTTTTTTTCTGATGGTACAGAGTGAAAAAACATGATTAACTTTGCAACAACAGTAACTGCATAGTATACAATTGATTTTTTGTCTGTCAATATTAAGGCAGGGTTTACTGTAACACTTTGAAAGTGTCACAAAAATTGTTTGTCCCTAGAAAAAAAAATTTTTAGTTGACCTTGAACTTACTGATTTCTAATTCTCTGCATTTTCATCCAGACTTTGAAATGTTTGCCTTCTAATTATTGTAGCATTTCTTCTAAACTTCTCAGGTAGGGGCTATGCCATATTCTTCCCCCACATCCATGAGGCAAATACCCAGAAAACTTGTAGGAATTTGATAAAATTATCCAATGTATTATTGAGACAAGACTGACACTTATGTGCTTTTCCCTATTGGTTGCAGTAAAGCATGGTTTCAGGAAAGGAGTATATATATCAGAATATATTAGATCTCTTTGATTTAGAAATCATATAATTGGAAGTTATTGATTATGAGATTAAAATACCAAAAAGATGAACACCACATCAATGATGTCACTAAATTTTTTAATGGAAATTAGTGTACAGCTGTAAGAATTTGAGTTTTGATAGATTCCTATATTAATCTGAAGCCAGTAAAATGATGACAGGGACTTCCCTGGTGGTACAGTGGCTAAGAATTCGCCTGCCAATGCAGGGGACACGGGTTTGAGCCCTGGTCCAGGAAGATCCCACATGCTGTGGAGCAACTAAGCCCGTGTGCCACAACTACTGAGGCTGTGTGCCACAACTACTGAAGCCTACGTGCTTAGAGCCTGTGCTCCGCAACAGGAGAAGCGACTGCAATGAGAAGCCCACGCACCGCAACGAAGAGTAGCCCACACCCACTGCAACTAGAGAAAGCCGGCACGCAGCAACGAAGACCCAATGCAGCCAAAGATAAATAAATTAAATAAATAAATTTATTTTAAAAATGTATGACATATCATAATCGCAGGAGATACACAATATGGGCTTTGAGAGGTCACAGATTGTAGGCTTCATAGTATAATCAACCATAAATCTTTGTTAGTGTTTGTGTATGTGTGCATGTGCACACATGTATGTGTACATGCATAAGATCATGTGTAAAGGGATACTCTTCCAGAGTGGTTTTCCTAGGCAAGGAGCATTTTGTGATATTTTTCCATTTTATAACTTCATGTTATATTTTTTTCATTGAATAGTGGATATTGCCAAAGCAGGAAATTATTTTAATAGAATTTGAAAAAGTATTAAATAATTACCCCTTGCTGTTAAGACCTCATATGATTGTTCTATATTGTCATAAGGCATATAAGATCAAAATTATGGTATGAACTCTGGAAGCCAATTTCAAAAACAAAACAGTTCTCAGATTATTTTGCGTACACAGAAAAATTCATGAGTTTCAACAATTGAAGCTTTATTATTTATGCTGTGCTTTAACTACAGATCCATAATAGGGAGAGGGAAAATCCTGGAGCTAGAAACAAAAGTGGATATACCTACATTGTGGAGGTTTAAAAAAAAAAAGTTTCTCTTGTTGAAAAGATGCACATGAGGAGAGAACTGAGCATAATAGCAGAGGACCCTCTGGATGTGGAACCAGTAAGGACAAAGCAGGTTTGGATGGCATTCCATATGCAGACCAATGGTGGTATTTTTAATATAGTTGGTTAAAGGGCTTTATTTAGCAAGTTACAGTTGACCCTTGAACAATATGGGTTTGAACTGGGCAGGTCCACTTATATGCAGGGTTTTTTTTAATAGTAATTACTACAGTACTACATGATCTGTGGTTGGTTGAACCCATGGTTGCAGAATTGCAGATACAGAGGAACCACGGATATGGAAGTCTGACCATAAGTTATTTATACAGATCTGTCTATCCATCCATCCATCCGTCCACCCATCTGGAGAGAGAGAGAGGGAGTGAGTGCACGTGCTAGGTATTTACAGAAGTAGATATGGAAGTGTGAGGATATACAAACACACACGTGTATGTGATGTATATAAGCACGTATATCCACGTTTCTATTTCAGGGCTGGAGCAAGGAAAGCGTAGAATGATCCTGGAGAAAATTTACTGTGCCAGAAAGTAGGAAAGAGTGGTGGGACGTGTAAAAAGATCCAGCTTGAAGAGACTCACACTGGGTAAATCTGAGCAATTTGACCATAAAATAAATAATTATCATACAGAATATGAATAAAAAAAGAGGAAGGGAGGGAAGGAAGGGCTCTCGTAATAGAATGCCAAACCATAAGTATATAGAAGGAATGATGTAATGTAAAAATCATTATTTACAACCATCATAGTAATGATAGGTTCTGGCAAGAGTAATCAATGAATTATAAAACTACTGGTTGAAAGTTTACAAGGAGCAGGATGCTACAAAACCCAAAATATCTCTCCACAAAGTATTAATCACAACAAGAAATACAGTAGGTATAAATTTGGTGAACACTACCTTAGCCAAGAGATGAACATTATCAATAACAGAACAAACGAACGTTTTAGATCTCTGGGGTATGATATCCTGAGAAGGACGCAACGGTTGCTTCAGTATTATTACTGACAGAAATAAACAACCAGATCTTATCACAAGGAAGCATCCACGTTGAGAGTCTCCTGTTTCACAGTTATGACCACAGGGAGCATAACTGGCCAAAGGTCCCAGCTGCTGCTCTTAAATCCATCACCACGTTTGCCTGGAGGCCGGCCTTGCCCCTGATTGCTCCTAGTCAGCACAGCAGGGATCCTAAGGCAGGCCATTTCTTGGAGACCAGGATTCCTCTGTCCAGTGACCTTTTTTCAAGGACTCTGGCAGCCTTGAAGGATTTTACGTAGATTACAAGGCAGTCTCGGATGATTTACCAAATCTTTCTTCCAAATCTTCACTCAGGGTCAGACTTGCACTATGAGCTGATAGTTCTGCCAGCCTTCCAGAGCTCCCTGCCATTTTCTCTCCGATGTTTTCCCTAATGAAAGATTTGTTCATTAAAGTCTTTCTCAGCACTTTGCCGTCTAGTTCTTGGAGGACCAGGACAAACCCCAAACCCTAGAAGCATCCCTTTTTGGCTCTTTCCAGTAACCTTCCTTTCCATATGGTAGCCACTAATTTGTAATGGTGTAGATTCACTTAGCCTATTTTGTACTTTATATAAATGGAGTCATGTAATAGGTGCTATTTTGTGTTGGCTTCATTTGCTCCACAGTATATCCATGACATTTATCCATATTGTTGGGAGTGGATACCTTTGATTCATTTTCATTGGTGGATATTATTGCAGTGTGTAAACATATCAAAATCTACTTATTAACCCCATTATTGGTGGGTATTGGGTACTTCCCCATTCTTGGCTATCACAGTTAGTGGTGATGTGAGCAATCTAGAATGTGCCTTGTGCACTTGTTTGAGGGATATTTCTATGGGTGGAACCAAAGGGTTATAGGGTATATGTTCAACTTTGGTAGATACAGTTGACCCTTGAAGAATGCATGGGCATGAGGGATGCATCTGAGTCTTTTATTCCATAGATGTTTTTAAAATATCTCTCACTTTTGGCCCAAGAGTGCTGCGTTTGGATTTACAGTGTTTCTTAACTTTAAAATAGTCCAATTTTTCAATTTTTTCTTTCACAGTTGGTGATTTTTTTGGTCTTAAGGAATTCTTCCTACTCCAAGGCAAAAAGGCTGTTATCTTACGTTTCTTTGCTAAAGCATCATTGTTTACTTTTCAAATTTAAGTCTGCAGATCTTCTGGAATTTATATTTTTATATCTTATGCAGTAATGATTAATATTTTTCCCATATGGATATCCAGCTGACTGAGAACCAATAGTTGAGCCTTGGACAACATGGGTTTAAACTACACAAGTGCACTTATATGAGGATTTTTTTTAATAGTAAATACTGCACTACTACACGATCCAAGGTTGGTTCAATCCTCAGATGCAGAATTGCCGATTATGGAGAAACCATGTACGTACAGAGGACTGGCTATAAGTTATACTTGGATTTTCAACTTAGCAGCGGGTTGGCACCCCTAACCCCCTTGAACCCTAGTTCAAGGATCAACTGTATTAACAAGAGTTCTTTCCCCTCTCTGCTGCAGTGTTTTCTTTTCTTTCTTTTTTCTTTTGGCCATGCTGCGTGGCTTGCAGGATCTCAGTTCCCTGACCAGGGATTGAACCAGGGTCACCACAGTGAAAGCGCCAAATCCTTACCACTAGACCACCAGGGAACTCCCTGCAGTGTTTTCTTTTTACACGTTGTTATAATGTCTGTTTCAACATGGATTTTGATGTCTATTATCTTGTCTATCCTTGAGCAAACACCAGACTATCTTATATTGTAGATTTATAGTAAGATTTAATGTGACTAATATCTTTCTTTTCATTCTTCTTTCAGATTGTCCCAGCTCTTCTTTTATTTTTTATTTTTATGTTTTTTTAGATGTTGGGGGTAGGAGTTTATTTATTTATTTTTGCTGTGTTGGGTCTTTGTTTCTGTGCGAGGGCTTTCTTTAGTTGTGGCAAGCGGGGGCCACTCTTCAGCGTGGTGCGTGGGCCTCACTGTCACGGCCTCTTGTTGGGGAGCGCAGGCTCCAGATGCGCAGGCTCAGTATGTGGCTCACGGGCCTAGTTGCTCCGTGGCATGTGGGATCTTCCCAGACCAGGGCTCAAACCCGTGTCCCCTGCATTAGCAGGCAGATTCTCAACCACTGCGCCACCAGGGAAGCCCCCAGCTCTTCTTGTAGCTCTTTGCTTTCCCACATAATATTTGTAAACATCTCATCAATTTCCAAGGGAAAAAATGCTGATGTTTTTATTGGGGTTTGATTGAGCCTATAGATCATTTTGAGGATTACTGATATCTTTGTAATATTGAATCTTCAAGCCATGAATATCACTATTTTTAAGAATTTCTCTTGGAGAAAAATAAAAGTGGATCCCATGTAATAAAATGTACATAAATAGACTCCAAAATATTTAAAGGACCTACATGTGAAAGATAAGTCTAGAAAGTTAATTTTTAAAAGGTAGAAATATATTTTTTCACCTGAGGAGTTTCAGAAGCACAGATATTAAGAAATTATTTGTTTATTATCTTATAATTAAAGATTTCTATTCCATGAAGAACACACTAGAAAAATTTTAGAAACACGTGCCCAATTAGGAAAGGATACTTGTAATTGGTAAAACTGAAAAGGTATTAATAATCAGAATATGTAATAGAAATGAGGAAGAAAAAGATAGCATCCACATTAGAAAATGGGACAAAAGTTTTAAGTAGACATTTATAGATGAAGCTACCAAGCATTTGAAAAAAAGATCAAACTTATTAGAAATCAGAGAAATTTAACTAAAACAAGATACTACTATCCATTTAATACACTAGCAAAGCGGTGATGAGTCGTCCAAATGAAGGTAAGTGGTTGCACAAAAACCTGACGTGCAACTCTTTGGTAATCTGGACTGGTGTAGCCATTCAGGAAGTCAATCTGGCTATATTATTAAAGTATACCCATTTGCTATGAAATAATTTCACTCGGGTATGTACTCCAAAGAAATTCTCAGATACGTCTATAAACAAATGTAAGAAGATGTTTATTTTATTATCATTGGCATGGCAGTTGGAAGAGTACAGGTAAAATGTGGGTGCAGAAAATGGAACTCTATGAAACAAATTAGATGGATGGGTGAATGTTTTTTTTGTTTGTTTGTTTTTCTGCGGTACGTGGGCCTCTCACTGTTGTGGCCTCTCCCGCTGCGGAGCACAGGCTCTGGACGTGCAGGCTCAGCAGCCATGGCTCACGGGCCCAGCCGCTCCACGGCATGTGGGATTTTCCCAGACTGGGGCATGAACCCGCGTCCCCTGCATCGGCAGGCAGACTCTCAACCACTGTGCCACCAGGGAAGCCCGGATGGGTGAATCTTAAAAATACACTCCTGGGCCTCCCTGGTGGCGCAGTGGTTGAGAATCCGCCTGCGGATGCAGGGGATACGGGTTCGTGCCCCGGTCTGGGAGGATCCCATATGCAGCGGAGCGGCTGGGCCCGTGAGCCATGGCCGCTGGGCCTGCGCGTCCGGAGCCTGTGCTCCGCAGCGGGAGAGGCCACGGCAGTGAGAGGCCCGCATACCGCAAAAAGAAAAAAAAAAAAAAAAAAAACTCCTGAATGAAGGAAATAAACACCAGAATGAATTTTTTTTTTTTTTTAAGAAGATGTTGGGGGTAGGAGTTTTCATCAATTAATCAATTCATTTTTGCTGCGCTGCGCCTTCATCTCTGCGCGAGGGCCCTCTCCAGCCGTGGCAAGCGGGGGCCACTCTTCATCGCGGCGCGCGGGCCTCGCACTATCGCGGCCTCTCGTTGCGGAGCACAGGCTCCAGACGCGCAGGCTCAGTAGTCGTGGCTCACGGGCCCAGCCGCTCCGCGGCACGCGGGATCCTCCCAGACCAGGGCTCGAACCCGTGTCCCCCGCATCAGCAGGCAGACTCCCAACCACTGCGCCACCAGGGAAGCCCCCAGAATGAATTTTATGACACAATATTATTTATATAAATTGAAAATATACACAAGTGCACATTTTGCACAAGAACACACCCAAAAGAAAACACATCAAACAAATTAGAATGGTAGCTTACGGGGTAGAGAAGGGAGTGGAGGGTGCCATAGGGAACAGGAGGTGAATAAATAAAACTTAATCATGTTACCGTATTTCATCATGCTATATCCAAGATTTCACTTTACTTGTAGTGGAAAGAAATCCTGTGTGCTATGTTGGCTTAAGTCAGAAATAGTTCTTGGAGGATATTTTCCTGAAAGAATTTGGAACAAATTTTTGAAAAAATCTTTGTTTATACTATGGATGATCTTTTTTTGTTTGTTTTGTTTGTTTCTTTAATTTCTGTTTTGTGGGTGTGTGTGGGATCTACTTTATTTTGTATTTCATTAATCTGATCTTATATTTTTCCATCTGCCTTCTTCAGTTTTATTATTCATTTATTAACTTCCTGAAATGGATGTTTTCTGAATCAATTTTCAACTTCCTTTCTACTTTATTTTTTTTGTTTTGTTTTTGTTTTCCTTGTTGTACGCGGGCCTCTCACTGTTGTGTCCTCTCCCGTTGCGGAGCACAGGCTCCGGACGCGCAGGCTCAGCGGCCATGGCTCACGGGCCCAGCCGCTCCGTGGCATGTGGGATCTTCCCGGACCGGGGCACGAACCCGTGTCCCCTGCATCGGCAGGCGGACTCTCAACCACTGCGCCACCAGGGAAGCCCCCCTTTCTACTTTAATATATGCTTTTAAGGCTCAACATTTCCCTCTATGTATGTGTTCCAATCTCCAGATCCAATTATGAATTTGAATGTTTCTCTTCATGGTTCTGTCAATTTTTGCTTTATAAAGTATCAGCTGAAGTTATTAGTTTCTGATAATTTGAAAGTTTTATGACTGTGAAGTGTCCCTCCGTATGTCAAGTAATGCTTTTTTCTTCCCCTTAAAGTTCACTTGGTCAAATAGCAATGTCACAGATTTTATAATTACAGAAATAACTTGAGACCTAGGATGTTGATGTCTGTCTCTAGAAAGGATTTTCCCTTGCTTTTGCACGGGTTGTAAGATGCTAACAAAACACGTTCACCTTTACACAATTTCAGGGAATGAGGTGTTTTGGCGTTTGGCTTCAGTCCCTGCCAAAGAAAGCCCAGTTTCCTTCTCCCCTTATTCCAATGGTGAAACTCTTTGGGGTTTACCAGGAAGCCTTCGTGGCTGGTAATGCTTTTCTGTGGCTTAGCCTCTTGAAGACGTCCAAGATTCTACTGAGTTTGTACGCCTTTCAATGAACAGAATCTACACTCTCCTGAGGCCTACACAGTAGAACGGCAAGACTGCCTGAGACCTTCTCAGGGATTCCGGAAAGTGAAAAGCAGAGTGAAAACATGTAGTCCAGAGCTCGTGCCGGTAGACACCCCCGCACCCACCCTTGCATTCTGGGACATGTAGTCCAGAGCTCGTAAACTCGTGTAGTCCCATATACTGCAGCTACAGTAAGGCCTCGCTGTAAAGGTTTACCCGCGGAATTCTGGGAAATGTGGTGCAGGAGTTCCGGGTTAGTCTCAGGCACTTCCGCCCCAGGAGGACACGTAGCAGCCATGTTTTGCTTGCTGACGGTGTTTCAGGTCCGCTCTTCACGACCCATTCAAGCTTCCCCGACATGCGCCTGGGGCCAACCTTTGCAGACCTTTCATTTGGAGAGAAAGAGGAGGAGCGGCTAAAAGCGGAGGTTTGAGGGCTTGGAGTGGTGATGTATGTCCCGCGGGCGGAGCTTCTTTGCGTTTGGTAACGTACCCGGGATGGGGTGGGCTCAGGTCGTGCCTCCTGGGGTTTGAGGGTCTCCCCGGTTTTCTTCACCCCTAACCTGACCCCGTCCCCCACCTATGAGCTAGCCCTACCGCTTCATACGGCGTCACACTGGGTGAGTTGCTTAACTCCTCTGTGCCTCCGTTGCTGTTCGGTAAAAGGGGGGAAAAAGGAATGCCTTGTTATTATAGTGTTGTGAGAAGAAACGAGATAGCACAAGTAAAAGGTCTACAACTGCCTGATACATTGTTGGTATTAATACTACGCTAATTCGGGAGGCACCCATTTCGCAGCGGGATTCTGTGAGCCCAGGAAGCTGAATTGTCCTGGACTCCTGGCCTGTTTTGGAAGGAGAGGACTTCTAGCTGGTACGGGGGCGGAAGCGGGTGCGGTATGAATTAGTGGGGATGGAAACACAGCCCTGGTATTTCACAGTCTCCTTTCCTTCCCCAGCCCTGGCTTCTCAAAAAGCACTGCACGGAGGAAGAGGCAACAGAGCCCCACGTGAGTAGGACTTGGCATTCTTCTACTTAAGGTATTCCTATAAATTGTAGAACGTATGGGACATGGGTAACGATGATAACTGAGCCTTGGTCACTAATTTCCATTCTAAAAGCTTTGTGCAAATGAACACATTTCCATCAGGCAGTGGCTCTGTGAATTGGTACTGCTGTTTTCTCTACTTTAAGGATGAGGAGCTGGGGGCAGGGAACACAACCCTGTTGGCCCATCCTCACCCAGATGGTAGGAGGCAGAGCTGGGGTTGGGACCCAGGCAGTTTGAGTCCAGCACCTGAGTTTGCTAATCCCTTTGGTATATTCTCTTTGAGCATAGGGTACTGGCTAGAATCGTATCATGAAAGTAGGTTGGGACTTAATTGTGGGGACCTTGAGAGCAAGGTTTAGGCTATTTTATGAGTTTTTAAGATAGTTTTCTCAACTGGGTCATTTATTTTATTTCAAATAATATGTATATCATAGAAGTAGCATAATCATGGAAAAATGCAGATATATACATAAAGAAAAATTTTAATTATCTATAACTTTAGGATGTAAAGATAACAGTTGTTAATGTTTTAGTGCCTTTTTGTCTGGTTGCTCTTTGTGTATGTTTCTGTGTAGTGGAGGCTGTTTTTTGTGGGACTGATGTTACACTGCAGTGCTACTCAAATTGTGGTCCACAAACCAGCGGCATTGGCATCACTTGGATAGAAATGCCCAGCCTTGAGCCCCATTCGAGACCTTCTGATTTATAATTTCTGCGTAGGGGGCCCAGGAGGCTGCACTCCAACAAGATCCCGCAGTAATTCACATGCACGTGAAAATTCGAGAAGCTCAAGAGAGGGTCTTTTGTGGAAACTGAGGCTGAGGAAATTGACCCTGCTGGATGTCACAGATAAAACTGAGCTGGATTCACCAAAGCCCTACTTAGTCCAATGATTTTATTCCCCCACTAATTATTGTCAACTGTCAGGGCCCCTTTCAGAATCCTGAATTGAGCAGAAGACAGCTAGCAAGTGTAGAGTCAAAATGGAGGTCGTTAGAAGTTGTGAAGATATATCTCTCCCAAGCTTTGGGGAGTGGAATCATTGCCATCTTTTGTACTAGATCGAACCCGGGCCCCCTGCATTGGGAATGTGGAGTCTTATCCACTGCACCACCAGGGAAGTCTCCCATTTATTTCTTAAACTTTCCTATATTTATAATGATATAGTTACAATTCAGATTCCTGTCTTTTTTCATTTGAATTAGGTATGGACTGTTAAACTATTTTTTATTGTTGTTGCAGAATCCTGGCTTTTATTAGGTCTCTTTACCTCTGTGCATAATTGTCAAAAGGGTACTTCCTGTTTAAAAAGAAAGTTAACGTATTTTTATACCTTTTGTAAAAAGTTGTCCATGTCAATTTAAATATTATTGTTGCAGTCACAAAATCTTTAGGAAGACAAGCAGAGATTTTCAGAAGTCTAAAGACTCTCACGTAACAGGGCAACAACGTATGACCTCCACATGTCTGACAGTCTTCTGTTGGTAGAAATCACATCTCTAAGGATAATTTCTAACCAAAATATCATCTGCTTTACCGCAGTTGCTAAGAAATAAGAAACCCTGACAGTGGTGTTCTCAGAGCCTCCTACCTTAGGACGATCTCACGAGGTGGATGCCCGTGTTCTCCCCCACTGGCAGAGGACAGAACTGAGGCGAAGAGGTGTGAATAATTTGCCCAGGGTGACACTGCTAGTGAATGGCGTAGCCTGATCACAGCCCATGCATATTGACTCCAAGACCTACTCTGACTTACATGGTCTCTGTTTACACCATACCCAGAATAAGAATGACCCCTGTGGAAGCTGCAGGCACACTGTGAGGGGGCCACTGTGTATGGCTGGGCAGGTCATTCCTCACACAGCCACTGAGGGGGTTCACGGGGGCATCTGGTATCTGCGTGGGGCTCTGCTCATCAAGCATAATCA
Organism: Mesoplodon bidens; assembly: GCF_964165515.1. Lineage (NCBI taxonomy): Eukaryota > Metazoa > Chordata > Mammalia > Artiodactyla > Ziphiidae > Mesoplodon > Mesoplodon bidens. The sequence goes on from NW_027671907.1 coordinate 131,702, forward strand.
GCTGTAGCCACCCCGAGGACTGGGAGCCTTGGTAATTCACAATGAGCACCACGTGGGTTAGTGACTTCTTTTTCTTTAAACCAGTTTCCATTGACTTCTTCTTTCCCTGTCTGTCTTGCTAGGACTCTGCACTTCCCCAGAAGGAGAGGGAAAATGAGCACATTCCAGGTGAGTAGAGCTTGCCTTTCTTGCTGTTAAAAACGCCATTTTTGTACTCAGATTGGACACAGGTTTTCCTCTTTTTTTTTCTTTTTCTTTTTTTTTTTTGATTGGAGTATAGTTGATTTACAATGTATTAATTTCAGGTGTACAGCAAAGTGATTCAGTTATACATATATATACATATATTTTCAGATTCTTTTCCCTCATAGGTTATTACAAAATATTGGGTATAGTTCCATATGGGTTTTCTCTTTCAAGGAGAGTCTAAGCATATGAGGACCTGAGTGTGCCATGTGTGCTTTTTTAAAAATTCCTGTTAAATTTAATTGGTTTCGGTTTTAATTTTTGTTTTATTTCATCATTTTTTTATTTTACAAGTAAAAGAAAAATTAAGGGAAATGAAGGACATCTTCCAGTCTACTGCTTACCTGCTTACAAATTAGCTGCTTTTATATTTCTGTAATCTCTTCATCATATGTATTCATGGATGTGTATTTGTATTTATAACATAGATACAGTTTTAAATTGTTTTTTTCATTTAATACTAGCTAACATTCACTTTTAATTGCTTTATCATGTTCCTGCAAACTTATGCACCTATTTTTTTTTTCCCCCCCCGGTATGCGGGCCTCTCACTGTTGTGGCCTCTCCCGTTGCGGGGCACAGGCTCCGGACGCGCAGGCTCAGCGGCCATGGCTCACGGGCCCAGCCGCTCCGTGGCATGTGGGATCTTCCCGGACCGGGGCACGAACCCGTGTCCCCTGCATCGGCAGGTGGACTCTCAACCACTGTGCCACCAGGGGAGCCCTGCACCTATTTTTTAAACTATTCTTTATTCACAGACATTTAGTTTAAAGACTTCTCCTGTTTTAGGAGCACTACAGTGACAGTGTTCCCGATTTAACCTTTTTCTCAAAATATCTGTTCTGAAGAATATTGCCCCTTTTTGCCCTTAACATAGTAGGTTTAGGTATTCAGAATTTAAGAGGTATGTTTTATATGTGGTGCCTTGGATGTTTTTTGGTAGAATATCCAAATACGGCAGAGCACAGCAGGATCAAACGGCTGCTTCACGCAGAAAAAATAATGTATTGTTAGAAGTTTTCTCACGACCAGAGTTAGATTCAGTCTTCCCCATGCTTGAGTCAGACCCTTTGTGTATTTTATTTACTGGTTTGTTTCTTTTTCCGTCTTATATTTTTTTCTAATCAGAGTAATACATGACCTTAGTTTAAAAAGTCCAGTGGTACTTAAAGCACTTGTCACTGCATAGACAGCTCAGAACAATTGTATAAAGAGGTGCTTGGTTTCATTTTTGTTTTAAATATAAAGAATAGGGGTTGTGAAAAAAGGAGGAACCAACTCAGACTCACCCAGAAAACCAAGGGTCTGGAGTCAGAGTATTGCATTCAAGCGAAAGACAGAAACGGGGAAAGAGAGAGTTTTCATTCAGAGACCTGGCATGGCCTTTTGGTTAATTTCCACCTATAACACTCCTTCTCAGCTGGTTCCCACCTCAATGAGAAAGCAGGTGCCATCAAATACTGCCAGGGCTAAATTGGTAACTGTTTCTGGGGCACTTGGCAATAATAATTAAACAGTGAAAGCTTTTTAGTTCAGGATCCAGTGGTTAGAATTCTAGGGAGTTTACTTATGAGTTGTCTGAGAGCCCCAGGTAAATACACAAAGCTTTCTCTTTCATAGCTGCACGTCCGGTGAGGCTGAGGAAAGTCAGTGTGTGGCATTGGCAGGATGGAAGGAGGGGGTGCTGGGAAGTCTGCACACCTCACAGGAGCCGGAGCAACTTCCCATCCTCCTCGTCTCCTCGGGGCTGCCCCTCTTCCACTGGCCACTGGGTATAAGATTGAGGTGGTGTTGTTTGTCGTAGGAGGCGGTGACCTTCAAGGACGTGGCCGTGGCCTCCACAGAGGAGGAGCTGGGGCTGCTGGACTCGGCCCAGAGGAAGCTGTGCCAGGATGTGATGGTGGAAAACTTCCGGAACCTGGTCTCAGTGGGTGAGGACAGCCTTTCTCTGCGCGTGTCTTTGTGCCCCGGTGTTTCAAGGCTTTGGGCCTCTTGAGGTGGTTCCCTGAGTTTGGGGACCAGACTTTTGCAATTCCTGTGGGACACGAGAGGATGTCTCTGGTCTTTCTAAACAGTGTGTTTCAGGTCCTTTTAAATTATTTTGTAAAAGAACTGTAAATCGACAGTATCTTGCTGTACCTCGTGTGTTCTTTTTCAGATTTCCCTCCCTGCCATTAGTGGATTATAATGCCAATTTATTGAGCCCTACGTGTGATTTTTTAATGAAATAAAATAGTATAGAAAATATCAGAGTTTCTTAGGAAGAGTACAACACATTGCAGCAGAAACTCTGGGCGATGGCGTGAGTGGTGTGAGAGCCAGTGGGAACAGATTTCATGAAAAGAGACATTGGTTAGATATAGGTCATTCAAGCTTCGTTTTAGTAATGTATACTTTTCTACCTGTGTATCTAGGTTGTGAAATAAATGCTGTTTCTTCAGTGGGTCGTGATACAAAGTTTGAAAAACACAGCTTTCAATACCTTGAATATGCAGTTGGAACTCAAATTTCTAGTAAACTTTCGCTCTAGCCCGTTCATGTTAACTTGTGACTTTGCATGTTCTCATTCTTCAAACGAGATACAAAACATACAGAAAGAGAAGAGAGGCTTTGGTTGATGAATTCAGCAACCCAGATAGAAATTTAGGTGAGAACCAAGCAGTCGTGAGTTCCTGTGGTTGGCTCTCGATCTGTTTTGCTTCTCACCAGCCCTGTGCTGTCCATCACCTGGTCCCAGTTGGAAATCTCTTTCCAGGATTATTGCATAGTCTTTGTACTGGTCACCTGTTGCCACCCTTCTCCTCCCACAGTTTGTTCTTTAGGTGGCAAAGTGATCTTTTGTAACTTTAAGTCAGGTTATGTTCTTGTTTCAAAATTCTCTTGTGGCTTCTTTTACTTAGAATACAAACCACTTAAAGTGGCTTCTAGAGCCTTCTGTGGGCTGCTGTTCGTTCTCCACCACCTCCCTGAATACATCACCTCTCCTCCCTCTTACCCTATCTTTTCCAGACCTGCAAAGGATGCTTCTGCCACAGAGCCTTTTCCTTGTCCTTCTCTCTGCCTGGAATACTCTTTCACCTGTAATCTTTTAGGCCTCTACTTCTTTCAGTCAGTCACCTTAAAGATGAGGGGGTGGCTGTCCTCTGACCACCCTATGGAAAATACAGTCCTCTCTTTCTTACTCTCTCTGCCCTGCCTTGTTTTGTCTCTAAGCGTTTCACTCGTGTACATTTTGTTCACCTGTTTCTCACCTCTTTCTTCCACTGGAGGGTAATCCAGGAGTGCAGGAGGAATTCGGTCTGTTATATGTTTATTGCTCACTAGCCTCAGTGCTTAGCATAGTCTTGGTACATGACAGGAACTCTTAAATATTTCTTGAATAAACGAATGAGTTAATGGATAGAGAAATTAGCCTTCCATGAAAATAGCTAGTAGGCGGTGAACAAATCCGAGTGAATAAGGGATATTGCTAAATGTTTTTTTGTCTTCAAATGAATTCCTAGCCTAATTCTAACTTCTCAGGTGCCCATGATGTGTGTATGTGTGTGTTTGCCTTTCTGTACAAGTTGGCCCTCGTCAACTTGCACAAAAAATATGTATAGAACCTGTAATTATAACCAAACTGAGTAAAATGCTTTCCCTGTGACTTTCCTTGAGCTCTTAGTAGCAGAGCAAATTCATTTGGGGAGGAAATACTGTTTTGAATGAGGATTCTTATGTCTACTTCTTAGGTAACCCTCCCATAGAAGGAAAGAAATTTCTATTTCCTTATCCCTTATACCAGGGGAGAACAGGTCTCAGAAAACAGCCAGCTGGTGAGTTAGCCTTTCCCTTAAAAGATTTGCCCCGCTGCGTCCGATTTGCCTCCTCCAAAGCCCACCTCACTAATAAGAAATCGATCTTTGTTAGCTCTACAAACATTTTGTGTGTGTGTGTGTGCATTTGTATGTATCTTGTAGAAGGCATTTTAGATAATGTCACCTTGAGTGCTTTGATCATTCTTTAATAGTTTCTAGTCTGTTTCTTCTCAATACTTATCACAGGCTATGGAATTTATTCCCAGCTCACTCATAAACCCCATTCTTCACTTTGGAACTCATTCTTGTTAAAGACCAGTGTACCTGTGTCCAAAAATTTTCCATGCTGTTTTTAAAGAGACAGCATTCTTCCCTAGCCTCTAAATTTTGACTCCTGCTTGGCAGGGGGAGTGGAGGAACATATTAGGCAGCACAAATGCCTCAGAAGGATCCAGTGCACAGGTCTTCATGCTTTTTTTTAACCCCACTGATTCTTAGCACCTTTTTTAAAATTAATTAATTTTTGGTTGCGTTGGGTCTTCGTTGCTGCATATGGGCTTTTCTCTAGTTGTGGTGAGTGGGAGCAGCTCTTCGTTGCGGTGCGCAGGCTTCTCATTGCAGTGGCTTCTCTTGTTTCAGAGCACGGTCTCTAGGAACGCGGGCTTCAGTAGTTGTGGCACGTGGGCTCAGTAGTTGTGGCTCACGGGCTTAGTTGCTCTGCGGCATGTGGGATCTTTCCGGACCAGGGCTCGAACCTGTGTCCCCTGCACTGGCAGGCAGATTATTAACCACTGTGAGGCAGCTACACCCTTGTTCACTTGTACCTGCATGTAGTATATTTTCATGCCCCTTTCCTCTTTGTCTGGGTGCAGGTCGTTCTTACAGGGTGAAGAGGGTGAGGAGGAGACACAGTGTGATGGGGGAGCGGTCTCCCCTTTTTCCTGAACCTGGGCTACGGGTGCTGTAGGCTGGGCAGTGTCTCGATGTGATCTCCGGATTCCTGAAAAAGGAAATTAAAGCCATAATAACATGCATGGGCCATGCCGGAAGCTGAGGGAGCACGTGTGGTAGACGAGAGAGGGACATTTGCATGACGTAGCTATGTCGTGAGCTTAGTGTCTGTTGGCCGTAGGACGGAGCGGTGTATCTGGTGTCATCTGTGGGCTTTTCATGTGCGTGTGGGGGGATACTGGAGCGGTGTCTGTATACAGGGGTGTGGAGTATGGTGGTGAGGGCTGTGGTATGTGAGGGATGCGGATGGATGCGTGTACGACGAGGAGTGTGAGTTTGGAAATATCGGTGGTGCATTACTTGTGGAATGGGGCTGTGATGCTTGGGGTTTCTGTGTGCACTGAGAAGGGCTGTGCCTGGAGGGCGGATGTATGTGTGAGCTGTGTGGACCTGAGCTGGAGGGTGCTGCTCTCAGGCTGGAGGTCTATGATGCAGAACTCTGTCCTTCTCTGGAAGCAAAGGCAAAGACAAAGCCTACATTTTCCTCTGAAGATGCTTAATCTGGTCCCTCTTCCCTCCACCTCAAGCCCAGACCTTTCCGGCCCCTGCTCCTTGACTTCCCCACCATGGTAGTACCGGTATTCACACCGCCCCCCCCCAGACTCAGCTGGCATCCACTCCCTCGTAACAGCTCAGCCATCCTGCCCAGGCTCCTCCACAGAGCCCTCATCACCTCTGATGATCCTGGATTTCCTCTCAGCCTCCCTGGGATCTGTGTGCCTCCTGCCTCACAGCCAAGCAACCCCTCACCTGAGGAGCCCCACGCCCTTACCAGTGTAGATGAGCTTGCGCGGAGTAGAAGTACAGAAGAAGTATGTAGAGGCAGAGGAGACCTCCCCTGCCCCTGGGCTGCAGCCTTGGGCCACCAAAGTGGATCCAAGCTGAGGGGGATCCTCTTGTGACTTGGAGATTCCTGAGGGAGGAATGAAAGGCTCAGGGTGGGTTCATCAGTCCTCTGTCCACAAATATTTACTGAGTGTGTGACAGGTGTCATGTGCAGTGAATACACACAGTTGAGAGTGTGGTTCCCAGTGGATACTCCAGGATTTAATTCCAATCAATACTTATTCTCTCCCTGTCTAGTTGGTAATGTAGGCCTCGGTGGTGACTGTGAGTATGTGGGAAGAGTGAGTGATGTGTATCAGTTAAGTCTGTGGTAAGTGTGGGGTTGGTGTGGGGAGCACAGTGCAGATGTGTCTATCTGTGTCTGTGGCCTTTGTGTGCATGGTTTCTGTTCACAAGTCAGGAATTCTGGGACATGTAACTTTTCCTCATTACATGGTGTGGCTTGTATTTATGGTGTGTGTTCATTCATTGATTCACCAAGATTCAGTAAGCAGCTACTTCTGTGTATCCGGCACTCTTCCATTGTTGTAGTCTCTGGTAACGCTGCGCATTCTAGTAGGGGAAGACACACACTAAACAAAACTACAATAAATAAATAATACATCAGCTGGTGCTAAGTATATAAGGGTTGCGAGACTTAGCGAAGAAAAATACAGGGCACCCAGTTAAATTTCAGTTTCAGATAAACCCAGAATAATTTTTTAGTGTAAGTATTCCCATGCAGTATTTGGTCTTACTTAGTTTTAGTGTAAGTATGGCCCATACAATATTTGGGACATACTGATACTGAAAAATTACTTGTTGTTTATCTGGAATTCAAATTGAACTGGCTAGCCCATATTTTATCTGGCAACCCTGACATGGGTTAGTGAGACTGTGGTTTACTGTGGTTTGTACAGAGCGGGTCTGGCATTACTCAAGAATGTGTTACAAGTGTGGTGTGTATGACACGTGACTGGTTCTTATAGAGGTATTTAGAGATGGCTGAAGATAGCTGTGTTTGTGTGAGAGTTGAGGAGATACATATATATATAGTGTGTGTGTGTGTGTGTGTGTGTGTGATATATATATATAGTGTGTGTGTCTATGTACATATCTCATCTCCAGCGTTTGGTGTTGGAGGAGAGGATTGTGATACAGGTGGGTTGTATGAGAACGTAGTACAGGAGGGATGCGTGTATATACCTCCATGTGCTGTGTGTGGTTTAATAAGGAAGTTATATGTGGGGTGTGTGATATTTTTGCTGTATCAGAGTGTCCATGGGTGTATGAGTTACTGTCTCATAAAACACCCCTACCAAGAGTTCTGTATACACTCTTACGTACGCCGAGTGTCAGCCAGGTCCAGGCAGGGTGACAAGAACTGTACCACGCAGACTTTATATCTGGTAAGCACTCTCCCCCCATTCATCCCGCTCTTCTCTGCACTACCACACACACACACACACACACACACACACTCACACACACACACACTCACACACACACACTCACAAACCACCCCACACACAGGAACATAGCGAAAAATATTCTGAATGGTCAGGGGCAGTCATTGCCTTCCCCAGCCTGTCCCAGCCACTGCCTGAAAATCTGCCTGCTGTCTAGAGCTCCATTCCCAGGGCCCATCCTACAGTCTCCAGGGCCCTGGGCCTGGTAGGAGCTACTGGGCTCTAATCTGGGGCAGAGACCTCTAGCTGGAGCTCTGGGGTGACCACCCCTCTCCCAGGGCAAGGTACTCGCCTACATTTAATGCACGCAGGCACCACGTGGCCCGTGGCTCTCAGAGCTCCCCGCAGGACCCTGAGGACATTTCTCACCCCCGCCCACGCTGTCTCAGTCTCTGGAAAACCCTTCCCTTCCCTCGATCTCCTTTGGGAGATTCTTCCTGTTGAAGGAATAAAACCTCCTTGCTTTCAATATGACACCATCCCTAGACAAACAATCTTCTTTCGAACTGCATTCCACTTGTCAAGATCCTTTTCAACAGGGCCTTCAACTCATGGGGCTTCTCTTTCCAGTTTGGTGAAAGAGACCATGCAACTCATGGGTCTCTCTCAGCATCCTTGCATCCTTCACATCCCCCACCTCATGACCCCAGGGAAAGATCCAAGAGAATAAGAGAGAAATCGGGGACTGAGAAAAGCTGCACCTCTAGGTCTGTGCAAGCAGGATGCAGCCTGCCGTGAGTCCGACAAAGCTCCAGGCCCGGCTGCCCCAGGAGAGAGTCCTCAGACCAGCGGAGCTGACCTCCCATCTCCCAGGGGGCATCTGGCCGTTCTGTGCCGTCTCACACCACAGGGAGCCTCCGGATGGCTACGGCAGCATCAGTGAGACAAGGTCTCTCGCTCCCTGCTTCACAGGTGACACGTTCTCAGTCCCCCTCTTCCTAGAGAAGGTTCAGTTTGGCAGAAACCCATGTGCCCCAGACAAGTTGCCCCCCACATACCTCCTCCCTTCTGGGCAGTTTCCTGGGACTCTTCATTTTCCAGACGTTTCCTCTTTTGTCGCCGTTCCATCGTACCAACTAGAAGTCTCCCTTAGAAGATGCCTCAAGAGACGTCCAACTCCTCCTCTTCCCTACAGGTTGGCCCTTGTTGGCTCTTGGGCAATCCGTTGAAATGATTCAATGCCAATAAAAATAGTCAAGTCTCCTAAATGGCTGAAAAACTTGTACCACTTAGTGAACCAGCAGTACTGCCTAGTGCTCACCAGGGCTGTTACGTTTGCAAGGTTGCCAGGCGCACAGCCCAATTCTGTGACCTCAATGATGACATCAGAGCATTCGGTGGACCTAGGTTGAGCACAGTGTCTGCAATAGCACAGGCCCCATTTTCAAGAACAATTCCTGTTTCCCAGCCGAACCTTTCCCGTGAAAGGGAAAGGTTCATACCATATCTATTATAAATTGTATCATACCATATCTATTATAAAATGAACATTTTGATTGGAGATCTTTTAATGTCTTTTATATAGAGATTTAATATGAATATTTTAAATGGTCTCCAGTTTCCCTGTGGATTATTGACATTTTAAACTCTGCACTTCAGTTTTCCCTCAATACGTGTAACTTTGTCACGGCTATTTCTGTACTTAAAGATGAGGAACTATGTAATTGATTTCTTCATTTTTTTCCCATCTCTTTCCAAGGTACTGAATTTGATTGTATCTTACGAATTAGTGAAAAATGCTAGTCCTTGAGGCAGGACATTGGGCCCTTTACCAAGTAACTCAACCTGTCTGGGCTTCAGCTTCTGTATGTGCGAGCAAGAGGCTTGGCCTAGCTGACTTTTCAAATGCTGTGTTTCTTTGATTCACTCTCACTTACTGATCTGCTCCTTAAGAAGAGGGTCTGTTCTCATAAAGTAACAACAGTCTTTTCCTAACCTTGGGTTGGGCGGAGTTTAACTGTTCGTACTCAGTTTGTTAGTTATATTTACTTCTACGTATGCTTAGCTCTAACTAATTTATATGGCTCTTGTGACTATTTTTAGATCTTCTTTTTTTCTTATTTTCTTTTACAGTTTCTAATTTGTTATCGCCAGTGTAGAGGAGCCTGATTGATTTTTAAAATGCATTGATCTTGTATGTGTCTGCCTTGTTGAACCGTCTTACTAGTTCCTGCTAGTTTATCTGTGGGTGCTTTTGGGTCTCCTAGATAAATGAGCATATTAAATGTAAATAATGTGCTCTTTGGGTAAAGTTTATTTTCTTACATCTCTATATATAGAAGCAATATGTTGAATTGATTTAAATATTTAAATACTTACATACCTGTTATCACAATCTAACGTTCTTGATCTTATTTTCTTTCAATCAATATTATGTTTTCAGGATTTATCCACGTGAATCCATATAGATCTAGGTCTTTGATTTTTGACTGTTCGATATTATTTCATCACATGCGTATAGCATCATTTATTTTCCATTCAAGCATTATTGGACAATTGGATTGTTTCCCTCCCTTCTCTAGAACAAACAACGTTTCCTAGAATATCCCTGAAGATGTCTGACAGTCGAGAAGGGCCAGGCTGCCCGAAGATTCCTACTTGCTTTTAGCGACCTTCCAACTTGCCATCTCCAGCCAGCAATTTGAAGCACAGATGAAATGAAACCTCCCCCAAGTGTGGAGATCTTAGGAGCTTCCTAGAAGGTGGGAGGTTCATGATAGGCATCCTGCTGGGATCCCAGGGGAGTCTGAGCTGGCCTGAACCTCATCTTCCTCCCCCACCTCTCAAGAGAAATGTGGAGGAAAGAAGACTTCAAAACCTGTGAGTAGGCAGAGGGAGAGAGATTGGGGGCCGAAGCTGCAACTGAGGTCTTGGAGTGGGCTGTGAGGACGCAGAGCCTCTAGAGAGCCAGGCTCTGCCTTCTGAGCACTTCTCCCCTAAGGCTGCTCGTCATTCAGGTGATACCAGCCATATAGAGCCGACTCGGCCCACACTGTCACAGAAAGCCTTATCAGAATCTCTTCTTCTTCATACACTCTTGTGTCTGTTACTTGGTTATTGCCTTTGGTGCTCCACTGATGTGAACCACAGTCGCCAGGGGATGGAGGACACTAGTGACCCATCTTGCTCTGTGGCCTCAGTCCACAGCTTGAGGGTAAGGGAAGAGGCCAAATGAAGGTCAAGAAGGAAAGATGGCGTTTGAAGAGAAGACCTGAGTTAAGGGTGTCTTCTCAAGGCTTGATGAATGAAATGTAGCTCCAGTACCTGAAGTCCTGCTTGTTCTCAAGGCTGACCACGGGGCTGGGTGGGCTGGGTGCACTCAGTGAAGGAACCGTATACACTTAGTATTTCCTTGCTTGCTCACACTTGCCCTCGTCTGATACACACTCTGCAAGACTGATCTTCCCCTGAAACAACTTTCCACCTGCCACTGTCATCTCGTGAACATTTGCTTCCCCTTCCTAGTGTCCCCCTAGAATGCCATTGCCGCCAATTCATAATTTGATAATCATGCTTCTTACCATAGTCTCAGCAACTTCTGATAAATTTTATTCACTTTATTCCATAGTCTTCACACATCAGTAATCTTCCTTAACTTCCTAGCTGCAGGTTAACCCATTCGGAATCATTTCTTTTTCTTTCTCTTCTTTGGCAAATCCTTTCTATCTTTTAAGGTCTTTTTCTTGTCTCTCTACCATCCTGCCTTCCTGAACTTCTTTTTTTTTTCCGTTTAAGTAACCTTTCAATCTCCTTCCCCAACTTCCTCATAAACATTGAGATTTTATTCCTCACACGTTAGACAGCCGTTTATGAGTGGCCAGGCATAATGGACTCAGAATGAGTTGGCACCCCCGAGGTACCTGTCTTGCTGGGGAGCCACAGGTGAAGGGCTGGCTGCTGGACACATGTTTGCATGGAGTCAGGCTGAGTGGCCTCAGGGTGTTTGCTCTGCACTTGTGTGTGTTTCTCCCTAGTTGGTTTCCTTGTCCAGCCACCTGTGACCTCCCTCCATCCAGCCCAGGGAATCCTTCTCATCACAGGGGTAGGATGTTTGTCTCGTTTTCATCACATCCTTTCCCCAAAGTTTGGTTGTGAGTTGCTCCCATTCCAAAGACCTTTCCTCTTTGAAGAGAAGAGAGAAAATCTTTTCTCTTCTTTTCTCTCACTTCACTTCTGCTCTAGTATCTCCTCCGTCCAGAATGGCCCCCTGACTCAAATGGGTGTCGATCCGAAGATGGCAAGAAATGCCAGCAATTCTGAAATAATAATACGGATGTATCAGGGACACTTGAAAACCTTTATCCCGCCACATTCAAAAAAATTGCACTTCCAGTGTATTCAGAGTCTCAGTGTAGAAACACAAATGATGTAGAAATTGAATGACACTCAAGTTTTCCTTTCCTCCTTTCCTGATGTATTCTAATCCTCCAAGTTAACATGATTAACTATTTGTTATGTAACCTTTCAGACATTTTCTACACATCCACACTTTTCTTTTTCTCACATAAGATTGTGAACTAGGTCACTTTCAACATGCTGTGATTCTGTGTTTCACTGTCTCCCACCGAGTCATCCACAGATGAAGTAATCTGTTTCATGGAGAAATATGTCCAATAGCTAATAGCCAATGTCTGTGGAGCGCTTACTCTGTGTCGGTTTCTTGTAACTACTTTACAGATCTTTTGTACAGCGTACCCATGGACCAGGTACAATTATAACCCCCAAGTGACAGATAAGTGCAGATAAGTACAAATAAATACAGAGGCCAAGTGACTTGCCCAAGACACTGGAGCAAATCAAAATCCATGCCTCTGTAATCATTTTGCTCTATTGCCTCTGTCTGGGAGGCTCGATGATTTGGCAAGTAAAACCTTAAATACCATGTTCCATTTTTATATCTCTGACACAAGCGTGGGGCTGTGATACGGGGTAACTAACGTGACTACTTTTGAAAACCCTTATGCACCTGGATGAAAGTAAGCCAGGGACTGCAAGCTCTAGATTTAAGGTTTCCTACCAACTTTTAAAACGAGCTTCTTGAATGCAATTTATGTAATGTCAAGTCTAGGATGTAGTCCAGATAGTAACAGAAAAATGGAGATAGGTAGAAAAATAGTTAAAGTTGACAAGTATTGGGAGTGTAGTATTTTGGGGGCCAGCATGTAGACCACAGGAAAACTTGCTGTTTCCATCCCAAAGGGAAGAGCCCTACGTTGCATCTGCCAAGGTCCCTGGGGCAGCAAGTGTGCTCACTGCTTAGTAAAGAAGCATCCTCAGTTTGATAGAATCATATGGGAGCCTTACATTTGGTTAGCCGTTCTACATTCTTGATGTAATGATATTTTCAGGGTGTGGGAGGATATCAAGCTCTGAAAATACCCTTGGAGAGATTTGCTTATTAAGTTTGGCTTTTTCAATCTCCCTACTACTTCTTTACTAAACACCAGGCGGTTTCCTTCACTTTTCAGAACCATGTTGTTTTTCCCTTGTCTAATGAGCTTTGAAATACTTTTGGATGAGCTATTAAGTTTGGGAAAAAATAAACATCTCTTTAAAACAAGGAAGATAATAACAATGACACGTAGAAAAAGCTCTAAAACAGAGAATATCCTCCATTCTGGCCAATGAGTGGGGGTGGAAGGTTCGTGCTCGCTGTCCAGGACGTAGAAGTAAAAGCTGAGGAGGCGCTGAGGCGTCTCCTGGATCTCTATAAGCCTCCATCATTTCTGCTGAGTAGGGCTGACAGATAAAATATAGGCTGTTTAGTTAAATATGAATGTCAGAAAAACAACGCGTACATTTTGAAGATAAGTATGCCCCAAATAGTACATAGGATCTACTTATACTAAAAGTGATGACTTATTATTCATGTGAAGTTCAAGTTTAACTGGGTATCCTGTATTTTTATTTAGTAAATCTGACAGCCCTACTGATGATCCACAATGGAGGCAGTTCAGGAGTGGTACATGCTGGCTCTCGGACAGTCAGGAATTGCTTCAGCAGATCCAGGTACCGTATGAAATTCTTTCTGGATGTAGCTCAGAAGCCATGGCCAGCCCTTGACTGCAAGTACTGCCTCGGGTTTCCCTGAGGTGGGGTAAACCTTCCTCTTAATGGCCTTTTGGTAAGTCTGGAAGACCATATCCAAGGGGAGCCCCAAAGTCAGTTTCATCCTCACAACCATGTTTCCAATTCCTGGAATTGGCTGCATGTGACTCATAAGAGATGAGGAGGTTTGTGAAAATTGGGAGTGTCATAGCTTGAACCCTTTGTAGGTAAAGTTTTGGTGTTCTGAGAGTTTTAACAGGAGCAATGTGAAAGACTCCAGGTCCCCGGGTAGATAGAAATAATCCTGTTCTACTTCTGTGTATGGGACAAGTCTCTAATAGTTCAGAGAGCAAGTATCTGGTCTTAGAAAGAGTGATCCAAGCTTGGATGTTTCTGGTGACAAGGCAAGGTCGTGAGTTTGAAGTTCACCTTTTATGGTTGAGGAGACAATGAAGTTGTCAGAAGGGCAATCGTGGAGGAGACGTTGGCTTCATCCATTGTGCAGGCTTGTATATGTGGTTCTATGTAGATTGTGTTTCAGAGGTGGAGCTTGTTTACAATTATGAACATTCTCTGACGTGCTTTTTGGACCTTCATTCCCAGAGCGAGAGTAGTGCCAAGGTTCTAGAAATGCCCTGGATATTCTGAGCTGTCAATGGCCTTTCCCAGGTACTGTTCCCTTGGTGCTGCTCCTTGAAATGTGCAAAGGCATTATCATCTGTTTTGTGGCCGGTCCTAGCATTGTGAAAGGAAGCTGCTGCACTTGGCTCAGAGGATTTAGGATGTGGTTGGAGTAGATGGGCCAAATTTAGGTAACTGGTGTTACTATAGACAAGGAGAACAAATTATTGGAAGTGGAGTTGTCTGGGATGGGAATGATGTTGCAATTTCACAAATGCTCCAGGACCAAGGAAGACAACCAGAAGTACTGGGATTGTTTTAGGTTGCAGGTAAGAGACGGAGGGATGGACTAGAGATTGAGCTCGTACAGCTGGTCAGTGTGTTGTTCATTCGTTCATTCATTCATTCATTCATTCATTCATCCAACACGTATTTACTGAGTTACTATCATGTGTCAGTTAGTCTGTTAGGTTTTGTGATACGATAGTGAAGAAAACAACTTCTCAGTCTTTAAGGAGTGTATAGTTCAGTCAGAGAGACTGGTAAAGAAATAGGTAATTACAACATCGGAAATAAGTCATTTGATAGAGGAAGTAGGTGTTTGTGGGTGTAAACAGGAGGGTAAATTTAACTAAGTCCAGTGGTGGAGGTAGGGAATGGGAGACCCAGAGGGACTTCTTGAACGAAGTGATAGTGGAGATCAGCAGGGTGAGTAGCAATTTTCCAGGACCTTCCCAGGCAAAGATGGAAGGAAGAAAGAAAGTTTCAGGCAGAGGGACCACTCTGTACAGAATCCATAAGATAAAGAGAATATTGTATGTTCTTCAGCATGGCTGGGGCATGAACTCTGAGAAAGGGGGTTGATAGGAGATATGGCTGGAAAGAGAGCCATGGCTCTGTCATTTAGACTTTGTTCTGTAAGCAATGGGGATTCACTGAAGGTGAAGGCAGAGGAGTGACTCCATCAGACTGTGTCCTAGAAAAGTCACTTAGGTGACTGTGTATAGGGTGGGTTTAACTGAGCATGAGCGTGGACAGTAAGCTCAAATTTTTCTGTGTGGGACCAGTGTCACACATGGGACTATGTAGGGCACCAGATTCAGTGGGGCAATGAATGTTTTTTGGTTTTCTCCCCCTTTTTTATATGAGTCTAGGCAGATGATGCCATGCCTTCGTTCCATTAAGAGCAATGTGAAACCAGTGAAATCTCCTAAGATTCTTCAAGGCAGATTTTTCTTTGTATTATTTTAAATTCCCTCAAGACCTGAAAGGGCCATTGCTGTAGAAAAGGGGTCTGGTACATGTAACACCTGGATGGAAATAACAGCTCATGGGAAAACATGGAATTTGAGGAATTCTGGGGCAGGATGCTGGAAGTAGATGACCGCAAAAGGCCTTTCCAAGTCACAGCCTTATAGCTCCTGGTCCTCTTTACCTTCTCCTCTTCCTGACCCCAGCCTCATGAGGATGACAGTGTACTCTAGAGACCTTTGATCAAATCCTGCCCACAACAGTCTGTGGTTTGAAAGTTACAAAATTCCCTGAGAATTGGTAAGCTGTCTATCTTCCTCATTAGTCATTTAGTACCATTTATAATTTCCAAACAGCTACTGTTTATATAGAGCCCTTGCTTTCCATTTCTGAGTGTGTTTTATCATTATTCTTTTTGATCCTGGAAATGTCATCTTTAACAAACCACCAATTAACCATGAAATGTCACTGCAGCAAAACATCAGTATTCTCCATGGGGTTTGTTGTACTTGGATTTGACCTTCATTGTTCATTCTTGGACTGTCTTCCTAGTTTGCGGCTTATTTGGATTCGCATTTCTTCTTTCTGTTGATTACTTGAAAGCTTTGGTGTAGAAACTAAGCTGGTAAAATAACATAGAAGGCTTTCCCCCTATGATAGTCCCTTTCTTTTGATGCCAGTAATTAAAAGTGTGCTGTGATAGCGTTAGAGGACTTAAAGTTTGAAGGTTTTAAGAATGACTTGGAGACGCAGGAGTGAAAAGGGACTAATACAAGTGAGTATGAATTATTATTTTGCTCAAAATACTATTTAAAAGAGATTAGAATTTAGGTTTATTGAAGAAAATGGTTATATTTGAGCTATTTGAAGCTCTAACAGTCAGATATTCTTTGAAAATCTATTTTAAAGTTCTAACTGGTGATCGTAGAATAAAATTGCCACTTGATGGAATGTGGGATGTGAAGAGGTGAAAGAAAAGTCAGACTGGAATGATGCTACAAAAAAAGAAACTTCCCATCATGACCAGGCAGAGCAAATGGAAATCAGGTGGGAAAGGACATAGAAGCAGAGATGGTTTTGTGATTCCTGGAGCCTGCAGCTCTTTGAAAGTGCTACCCACCATGGGGCAGGTGCAGAGCACCAAATGAGAGCCTCTCGTAAAAGTCCACGCGGCAGAGATGGCAGGGGCACCAGGTGGGAAGTCTCTCCATGTTTGGTACACAGGCTGGAATTTCCAAGATATGAAGACACAGGTCTTTCTCTGAAAGGGGCGGACTGTGGCGTTTTTTAGATAGAATTTCCAGAGCTAATGACATACTCAAGCTAAAGAAAATATATCTGTCCATCTAGGGACACTGAAAACAGTGGGAGGCAGAAAGAGAAAATATTTTGGCAACTGAGAGACCTGGGCTGGTGTCTGTTACTTCAGTAAATTACTTAATGCCTCTGAGTCCAGCTTCCTCCTCTATAAACTGGTGATGTACTAATAAGATTGTTGTGGGCATTAAATGAGATCATGGACGTTGGGCCATTGGTACAGTACCTGGCACATAAGAACTGTTTAATAAATGGAAACCAGCACTCATTATTCAAATGATAAGAATAGTGCATCTCAGGCTCTTGTTGAGAGAGGTTTCTTATTATCTATTCTAATTGCTAAGATGACTTGTGAAGCCCTCTGAATTTGCATTTGCCAGTTGCCTGCTATTGGCAATTTGTTCAATGTCCCTCCTGTATTTCTTAGACCCTACCATTTTGTGCATGTGGCAAACTTTCAATTGCCATTATTGGGCACTTTCCAGCCCAGGAACTTCTGAAGCTGTTGAAGTCTGCTCTGCCTGTGTAGATGGCAGGAAGGAAGTGAGGGGAATTAATAGCTTCCCAGCAGCAGTCCTCAACCAAGGACTGATGGGAGTGGGTATCTAAATGCCCCAGCTCCCTGGCCCTTCAAGTTGGAAGCTTGTGTTTCCCAGAGTCTCTCTGTGGATTACCTCCACTTTTCCACACTATTACCTGGCTATAACACAGTATTTAATGCTTGCCTTCTCTTCCCTATCTCACTTTCCTATTGGCGTTTCTTCCATTTCTCATATTAACTATTTGAACTGGAATGTTTATGACTGGGTTTGATTCTGGGAGAACCCATAGGAAGTCATTTTCTTGAGAGAAAACAGTTGTCAAGTTGCCTTCTATGAAAAGATATTAAATAATAGAAAAACTTAAGCTTTCTTCATGGTCGCTTCATTTTCCCCTATGCACATTAATTGGCTACAGTATTGTTTAAATAATGATATAACATAGAAGTGATACAAAAAGCCAAAGGACACTGCTGATTTGAGAATATTTGTTTTCATGTTAAGCATCTAAGACACATCAGTTATGTGAAATGAAAACATGATGACCCAAAACCTATGGGATGCAGCAACTGCAGTTCTAAGAGGGAAGTTTATAGCAATACAATCCTACCTCAAGAAACAGGAAAAATCTCAAATAAACAACCTAACCTTACACCTAAAGCAATTAGAGAAAGAAAAACAAAAAAGACCCAAAGTTAGCAAAAGGAAAGAAATCATTAAGATCACATCAGAAATAAACAAAAAAGAAATGAAGGAAACAGTAGCAAAGATCAATAAAACTAAAAGCTGGTTCTTTGAGAAGAGAAGCCAAATTGATAAACCATTAGTCAGACTCATCAGGAAAAAAAGGGAGAAGATGCAAATCAACAGTTAGAAATGAAGGAGGAGAAGTAACAACTGACACTGCAGAAATACAAAGGATCATGAGAGATGACTACAAGCAACTCTATGCCAATAAAATGGACAACCTGGAAGAAATGGACAAATTATTAGAAAAGCATAACCTTCCGAGACCGAACCAGGAAGGAATAGAAAATATAAACAGACCAATCACAAGTGCTGAAATTGAGACTGTGATTAAAAAGCTTCCAAGAAACAAAAGCCCAGGACCAGATGGCTTCACAGGCAACTTCTATCAAACATTTAGAGAAGAGCTAACACGTCTCCTTCTCAAACTCTTCCAAAATGTAGCAGAAGGAGCAACACTCCCAAACTCATTCTACAAGGCCACCATCACCCTGATACCAAAGCCAGACAAATATGTCACATTGATAGAAAACTACAGGCCAATATCATTGATGAACAGAGATGAAAAAATCCTCAACAAAATACTAGCAAACAGAATCCAGCAGCACATTAAAAGGATCATACACCACGATCAAGTGGGGTTTATCCCAGGATGCAAGGATTCTTGAATATATGCAAATCAATCAATGCGATAAACCATATTAACAAATTGAAGGAGTAAAACAATATGATCATCTCAATAGATGCAGAAAAAGCTTTTGACAAAATTCAACACCCATTTGTGATAAAAAGCATCCAGAAACTAGGCATAGAGGGAACTTACCTCAATATAATAAAGGCCATGTATGACAAACCCATAGCTAACATCGTTCTCAATGGTGAGAAACTGAAACCCTTTCCTCTAAGATCAGGAACAAGACAAGGTTGTCCACTCTCACCACTATTATTCAACATAGTTTTGGAAGTTTTAGCCGCAGCAATCAGAGGAGAAAAAGAAATAAAAGGAATCCAAATTGGAAAAGAAGAAGTAAAGCTGTCACTGTTTGCAGATGGCATGATACTTTACATAGAGAATCCTAAAGATGCTACCAGAAAACTACCAGAGCTAATCAATGAATTTGGTAAAGTAGCAGGATACAAAATGCGCAGAAACCTCTTGCATTCCTGTACACTAATGATGAAAAATCTGAAAGAGAAATGAAGGAAACACTCCCATTTACCATGGCAACAAAAAGAATAAAATACCTAGGAATAAACCTACCTAAGGAGACAAAAGACCTGTATGCAGAAAAGTGTAAGACACTGATGAAAGAAATGAAAGATGATTCAAATAGATGGAGAGGAATACCATGTTCTTGGATTGGAAGAATCAACATTGTGAAAATGACTCTACGACCCAAAGCAATCTACAGATTCAGTGCAATTCCCATCAAACTAGCAATGGCATTTTTCACAGAAGTAGAACAAAAATTTTCACAATTTGTACGGAAACACAAAAGACCCTGAATAGCCAAAGCAATGTTGAGAAAGAAAAACGAGCTGGAGGAATCAGGCTCCCAGACTTCATACTATACTACAAAGCTACAGTAATCAAGACAGTATGGTACTGGCACAAAAACAGAAATACAGATCAGTGGAACAGGACAGAAAGCCCGGAGATAAAGCCACGCACATATGGTCACCTTATTTTTGATAAAGGAGGCAAGAATACACAATGGAAAAAAGAGAGCCTCTTCTATAAGTGGTGCTGAGAAACTGGACAGCTACATGTTAAAGAATGAAATTAGAACACTCCCTAACACCATACGAAAAAGAAAGTCAAAATGGATTAATGACCTAAATATACAGCCAGACACTATAAAACTCTTCAAGGAAAACATAGGCAGAACAGTCTATGACATAAATCACAGCAAGATCCTTTTTGACCCACGTCCTAGAGAAATGGAAATAAAAATAAACAAATGGGACCTAATGAAACGTAAAAGCTTTTGCACATCAAAAGAAAACCTAAACAAGATGAAAAGACCACCCTCAGAATGGGAGAAAATATTTGCAAACGAAGCAACTGACAAAGGCTCAATCTCCAAAATTCACAAACATCTCCTGCAACTCAATATCAAAAAAACAAAGAACCCAATCCAAAAATGGGCAGAAGGCCTAAATAGACATTTCTCCAAAGAAGATACAGAGATTGCCAACAAACAGATGAAAGAATGCGCAACATCACTAATCATTAGAGAAATGCAAATCAAAGCTACAATGAGGTATCACCTCACACCAGTCAGAATGGCCATCATCAAAAAATCTACAAACCGTAAATGCTGCAGAGGCTGTGGAGAAAAGGGAAGCCTCTTGCACTGTTGTTGGGAATGTAACTTGATACAGCCACTATGGAGGTCAGTATGGAGGTTCCTTAAAAAAGTAAAAATAGAGCTACCATACAACTCAGCAATCCCACTACTGGGCATATACCCTGAGAAAACCATAATTCAAAAAGAGTCATGTGCCACAATGTTCATTGCAGCTCTATTTACAACAGCCAGGGTATGGAAGCAACCTATGTGTCCATCGATAGATGAGTGGATAAAGAAATGTGGCACATATATACAATGGAACATTACTCAGCCATAAAAAGGAACAAAATTGAGTTATTTGTAGTGAGGTGAATGGAGCTAGAGACTGCTATACAGAGTGAAGTAAGTCAGAAAGAGAAAAATAAATACCCTATGCTAACACGTATATATGGTATCTAAAAAAAAAAAAAAGGTTCTGAAGAACCTAGGGGCAGGATAGGAATAAAGACACAGATGTAGAGAATGGACTTGAGGACACGGGGAGGGGGAAGGGTAAGCTGGGATGAAGTGAGAGAGTGGCATGTATATATACACTACCAAATGTGAAATGGATAGCTAGTGGGAAGCAGCCGCATAGCACAGGGAGATCAGCTCGGTGCTTTGTGACCACCTAGAGGGGTGGGATAGGGAGGGTGGGAGGGAGGCGCAAGAGGGAGGGGATATGGTGATATATGTATATATATATATATGATATATATAGCTGATTCACTTTTTAATAAAGCATGAACTAACACACCATTTTAAAGCAAGTATAACCCCATAAAGATGTTAAAAAAGAAAAGAAAAGGAAAGAACAGATTGAATCTGACCAGAGCCCATGTGTAATCACAGCTCGGCATTTAACAACTGCTTTAATTCCTTATCATAAATATACAGCCAGGCCAGAGGCATCCAATATTTATAATAAATATCAGTGACATGATAGTATCATCATGAGACCTCTGTGTATTCCTTCTGATTCAGATGAAACCCAAATTTTCTGTCTCCCCACAAAACTTACTTTTTCTATTTTCATGCATTGACTGCATAATTGATTTTGGAGAGCTGTTCCATCTGTGTTTTGAGTTGGGCTGAAGTAAGCAGTCTCCCTCTCAGTGGGTATGCCTACTCATAACTCGGACAAAATACAGCATGGAATACACATTGGATGTTTTGGTTTTATCTATCAGGTTGATTTACAAATGATGCCAGCGGTTGTATCGTCAAAATAGCAGCTTTCAAACTTTTTCCCCCCCAGTGATTGATTCCTTTTACAAATATAATTTTCTCTAGAACTCCAAAGTATAAACTATATTATGAAAATACTGATTTGACAGGCAGGTAGCTGAAAATGGTAATGGACTGCTGTGTGCTCTCAGGACACTCTGCAGTTATTATTTACCCAGAAACCCATGGGAGGTATAGTAAGAAATCCCATTTCAAAATTGCATCACCAACAATGCCTAACTACTGCTTGTACTTTTTTTTTTAATTTTTATATTTTGCGGTACGCGGGCCTCTCACTGCTGTGGCCTCTCCCTTTGCGGAGCACAGGCTCCGGACGCGCAGGCTCAGCGGCCATGGCTCACGGGCCTAGCCGCTCTGCGGCATGTGGGATCTTCCCGGACCGGGGCACAAACGCGCATCCCCTGCATCGGCAGGCGGACTCTCAACCACTGCGCCACCAGGGAAGCCCTTGTATTTCTTATCATAAGCATCAAAGTCAGGGAAGAAGCACACAAAACTTCTAATACGTACTAAAAGATTTATAACTAAGTAATATTAAAACATTATCTGTTAGAAATCAGTTCTTGAGTAATTGACTATTATGTGATAAGACTGGGTTCCAGGCAGATGAGTCTGAATTTTACATGGTATAGAAATTGGAGGGGCATGTTATTGTAGAAGTGGGTTACTGA
The DNA here is from genome assembly GCF_964165515.1 of Mesoplodon bidens. Classification (NCBI taxonomy): domain Eukaryota; kingdom Metazoa; phylum Chordata; class Mammalia; order Artiodactyla; family Ziphiidae; genus Mesoplodon; species Mesoplodon bidens. The sequence continues at coordinate 153,825 of NW_027671907.1, forward strand.
TATGGGAAAACGGAATTCTCTTATTATATAAATCTTAGAGAAGGGACAGTTTACCGTGATAAACTTAAATGATATGTACTTAGCCAATTGTACCAATAGGCCAGTCTGTGCGATGTTCAAGGAACATGGATTTTCCATTCTCTGAGGTCCTATCCAGTTGCATGAAACCCAGAATGGTGTCTCATCTAACCCTTTATGATCCTGAAAACTGTTTGTCACCCTGAAAATCCAGCATGATTCCCCAACATGATTGCAAAATCTGCCATTAATCAAGCAGCCCTTGTAACCTGGCTCTAGCAGTTTCTCACTATACCACTAGCACCATCTTGCCTCATTGCCCAAAGGTTGCATGATAAGACTAGGTACTGCACATGCCCAATATGGACTGGTTTAGCATGTAGGCTTTGACAAAGGCTTTCACAGACATGAGGACTTGATTACACATCTTTAGAAATGAGAGCAAACCAGGTACTGCTGTTTTAAAAAAATGACCAGGGTCAATCTACACACTTACTAATAAATAACATATTTAAAGTAAGGTCATTTATATACACAAATTTGGTAGGAGTCTTACACTGAGATTTGCAGACAAGAATGAGTTAACCAGACATGCCTTGCAAGGGGGTTCACCAAAATGTGTTAAAACCTAATATATATCACTTGTGAGTCAGTGACTCCTAGAATATTCCCACAGTGTTAAAATATACATTAAAAATAAAAAATTTGGACTAAATTATTTGTATGTAACACCTGAAACAACTATGCAGAATTTTAGGGCTTCTAGAAACATAGCTTAAAAATAAATCCTAACATGAGGTCCCTGGCTTGGAGAATTTGGATTATTGCCATTTTACCAATGGAGAAAAAGCAAACAAATCAAAAAATGACTTAGGCATGATTACATAGTAGTAACTCAATGGCAGGCCTGAAGAGTGGAACTCAGGGTTTCTGTGCTGAAATCCAGGAATCCAATGAGCTAAACTTCCAGTAAGTAGAGTATAGCACTGAAGTTCCAGACGACAGCTATATCATTGAGTTTGGTGTAAAATAAAATTCATTTCATTCAAGTGAGAACTGTTAGTTGCTCAAAAATAATATTGGGATATAACTTCCTATCACTTTGACTTTGCTCCTAATCCATGTCTGATGGCTTGGTAATGATAAAAAATCAAAGTGTAAAGTTATGTGCAGGAATACTCTTTAGACTTGGAGGACCGAACCAGTAATGGGAAGGAATTGTAGGCTACTGTCTTAGGCTGTGAAGTCATTCATAATAAGTTTCTTATTAGCTTTTGGGCCACCATGTTGTACTGAATATCAAGCGTTAATCAACTCAGCTTGTAGACTGTAAAGTGTCTATAGGAAACAGAGTGTCATTTGATTTTCCCTAAAGTGATGCTGAAGCACATTGGCAATAGATAAACATTTTAAAGGACCATCATTTAAAGAAATGCTTTTCCTCAAAGAGTGAAATTCAGAACAACCTATTCTAGCCTTAAAGTTCGGATGGCTCTTTGTTTGCATCCAACTTCATTCTGATGGGAAATTTTGGACAGTCCCCTTCCCTCATTGTGGAGAGTCAGGGGGAGCTCAGATAAGGTGCTTGCCTTGAAAATGCATGATGAAGTTTGTGTAGTGAAGGAAGATGTAGGGGTGAGTATTCACTAAAGGCATTTAGTTTTCTCACTCAGAAGATAAGTTCAGATTTTCCCAAAAGGTAGGAAAAGATCTAGAAATGGAAGACAAAGCTGAGAGTAGAAGTAGGACAATGTGAGATCAGGTGGGCATGGAGCATGGAAGGATCTCTTTTTCTCTTTGTTGATTTTCAACTGGTTTATTGGCTTTATTGGTGTGTTAGTTTTGGAGAGAAGGTGTGAACGTAGGCTTTGTGTATGTACAATCTTCTCGTTTCCTTTTACTGAGAATCTCTGGTACAGGGTGGGATTAGGATCAGTGAGAGTGGGTATGAGTCAGCAAAGGAACAGATCTCAAGAAATAGTTCAATTGAAGAATTTTAATAGCGAACTAATAATTTCATAAGAAGATAGGGCATGTTTCAGCCCACAAAGGGAATATTTTATTGAAAAATACACTCTCTCCATAGTATGTGCTTGTACCCACTGGGGTAATTCTGGGAGTTAGATAATGCTTTGAAGTTAGTTGGGTGGTTTGAAGGTTTCTACCGCTCTGTTCCTGAAAAGGTGTTTTTCATCTTTCTTTTTGATAATAATGCTTACAGGCTTTGTAGAGTAGATACAATGATGCAGAATAAACTCAATAGATAGAACAAATAGGTAGCTAAAATACCTCTCAATGGAAGGGGACCAAATGCATTGTGAATAACCAAGTGTTCATTTTATTCCAAGGAGGGGGTTGGGTAAATGACCCTGGTTCTGTGCCAGATGTTGTTTAACAACTGGAGCTAGTGGCGATGGAGTCTTGCTGTGTCACTTCAGAAAGGACGTGTTGACTACCACTGTCAGTCTATCTGGTGGCAGTCTTTGTCGTCACTCGCCACAGCCGAGAAGGCAGGCGTCTCACACAAAGTTGTTGAGTTGACAGATGTTTCTTGCGTGGAAGCTCCGAGTTAGCTACCTTTGTGGAGTTTCCTATCCAGCTCAAGCTGGGACTACAGGAACCACTCAGCAAATGAACACTGACTCTACCAGCTGTTCCATCTACAGTACACGGAGGCTTTTCAGCTTGTCTGAAGCCTGGTACAATTGGTCTGCACAGGTGCTGCAGGTGGAAAGGTATTAGACTTTCATTAACGCTGGCATTTCACTAGAGGCATTCAAGCCTCCCAGAGCTGGAAAGGGTTGCACTCTTAAACGTTAGGATTCAAAGGACATTCAGATCTTAAGGAGAGAAGCAGGGACATGTAGGCAATGGCCCTCTTTGTTTATAATGTCTCCTTGGTTTCTGAACTCATTCAGTGTTTTGTCCTCCCCTGCCGCTCTGGATGCTGCCGTGCCAGATTCATTAACTGATTAACCCCCCTTTTCATTTTCATGTGAAATGATTCTAACGTTTAAGTAATGAACCCTGGTCTCACTGGTGTGCTGCTGACCTTGGGCTTGTTTTGAATTTGCTAGCTGGCTGCAGTTTACTCTTCAAGCCTTGCCTAAAGTTATCATTCTGTGATGAGATATGAAGAAAATCGGTTAGAAATGGTCCAAAAGACTGAACCAATACAGGAATGGAAGAGAGGGAAGTAGGATAACTGCATCTTGGTGGGACATGGCATGTCTGAAGTGAGTGGGAAAGGGAGACGAATATGGAAATTCTTTAGCCCTTGCAGTAGAGACTGGGGGTAGAGGGATAGCTTTAAGTTCCCTTTAGTTTATTTAAGAAATGATTTTATCCTCACATCTGAATGGTCTGAGTACAAATCCAAGTTAATTACAGTGGAACCCGTTGGACTCCTGATGTTATGGTGGGAGTCCTATACCTGCTTTATGAGTTGGCTGCATAAGATGGGTCTTTGATTCTATTCTGTGTTTCTGTTAGAAAGGATGTTAGGATAGTGACGTATCTTAAGGGTATCAGTGCATTGTGCTGTGATACTCCTTCTTTTCTTTCCTTCTCTCCCCACCTTCTTCCTTCTCCTCAGAACATATAGAAGCCCGAAATTTCCTAACCTCTTTTTACCTTCAATTTTTAAAACATTGACCATGTCCCTGGCTCTGTGCCAGGTAATGTTGATTCATTACCCCATTTAATATCCTCAGCAAGCAGCAGAAGTAAGCATTATCAGCACCATGTTACAGACAGAAAATTGAGGCTCAGAGAGGTAACGACACTAATGTCAGGTCATGTAACTAATAAGTGATAAGGCTGAGATTCAGATCCGTACCTCAGTACAAAAGCCGCCTTTCCCCCACATGACTGATGTGCATTGACTTTCAATCTGTGTTTTCTTTAAAAAACTTTGGAGAGAGACCAAGTCCTTGACTTGGGTTAGAAAGGAGTTTCATAGACCTGAATCTCAAAACGCTTAAATTACTGAAATAACAAACAGTAAGAAGTCCAGACCTTCTCCACATTTGGAATCGTTGTTCTTCCCATAGTCTTGTGTCTGTTTCATCAAATATGAGTTGATTATGTTTCAATAAAAAAGGCCACTGAAACATAAAGCTGGGTGATTTAAAGTCATCTTTCGAGGCTTGACAGTCAGTGAATGTTTTATTCTCCTCTGTTGCTATGTCACAAGGACAAACGTAGATCTGATTATAAAATGCAATTGTATTCCTCTCCGTATTCTACACAGAAAGTGTTATTAAGCCGTGGTGACCTTTACTCACAAGAAACGTGGTTGGCGAGTCACAGAAAGTGTGAGCAGTTGCTCCCCCATGAAGCCCTGCTCCTGTGAATGGAGAGATGTCTTTTGGGTAAAATGTAGCCACCTAGGAGGATTTAGGGAGGTTGAATACTGAGAAGTAAAGTGATGTGGGTCTTATGGATGGTTGTTGTGAAGTAGATCATTTGTCTAAATCCCAAACCCTGAAATGGCTATCTCTATGAAATGGAACATAGCTTTTATGATATGAATATTCAGTGACCTGACATCAATAAAAAGAGGAATAAAAAGAAGAAAAGCACATAGGTCAATTACATTTTTTCCACCCGGAGAGGTCTTTGCCGCTGAAGCTTGGCATGCCTCTGGACGCAGAGCATCCTTCTGGTGTGTGCTTCAGGCATTGCGCGCAGGTGTCTGGTTCCCATTGTGCTGCCAGTGGGCTGGGGGGCCACTTGCTGATGGAACTCATTGGCAGCTCTTTGTGTATCTTCCTGCTGTTCTTACCTCCCACAAAGCATCATGTCTTTATCTTCTTCCTTCACTGCCTACCTCAGGCACAGCAGGGGCTTGGATCCTCTAGCACTTGAGAGCTTTGCCTCTGCTCTTAAATCTTGCCAAAAGCTTAATTGACACGTTTTCTTGAAAATTCTTTTTTACGTTATAACTAAATCTTTTGGAACTTTTTCCAGGTTCCTTTGTTGGAGTTTTCTCTTACTTGCTGTGAATTTGCTCTTAGTTCTCAATTCGTGGAAGTATCAAATTTGGTCTGTTTTTTATTCATGGTTAATTTTACGTTATTCATTATCCATTGATATTTTAACTCCTTTAAGCATATTTAATGGTGGTACACGTCATGCCAAACATGTCCGAGTTTCTCAGATCCATCTGAAGCAGAGAGGATGAAAAAAAAATCAGCATCTTCACTTTTCCAGAGGAAGGGGGGCCAGACCTTCTAATATTGTAAAATGTGTGAAATCATTGCTGTCTCCAACCGCAAGATTGTTTCAGCATCCATGAGGCAATTTTATGTGTTTTTGGAATGAGATCCTTTAGTTTCTCTCTGTATTACATTTAGTGTCTGATAAACAATCCCTACTGTCTACACTTTTGTCCTGTTAGTAGTCTAAAGACTTCATTCTCACAAACTGTACCAGTTGACTTTTATCTCCCCTGTTATAATAAGTAGTTTGATGTCTGTTATAAGTAGCCTTGCCAGTAATGTTCGAGAATCATCAGGTTCACTAAAATCCCTTTGGGCTGAAATGTTTTCAGTATTCCTGCTCACCTCATTGTGTTCAACCAGCCCTTCTAAGCTTTCTTTAATGTTTCCATTGATTTCCTTCCTAAGTCACAGTCCCTATGACCAGTCCTGCCATTGCAGGTGCACTCAGAGTTCACCCTGGTGGATCACAGGTTCTCATGTCTATCAAATGAAGTGGGATGATATTGTAAAGAAGAAATACGTTAAGTCCGTATGGCTGGCATCTCATGAAACTCACTTGGCCTGTGGGCTAACGTGCTTTCATGATTTTATAGTCTTTGTTTTTAAAAAATGTTTGAAAACATTGTGGTAAAATATACATAACATGTAATTTACCATTTTAACCATTTTATAAAAAGGTATACACTTCAGTGGCATTCACACTGTTGTGCAACCATCGCTACTATCCACTTCGAGGACTTTTTTCATCTCGTAAGATGGGAACCCGGTACTCATTAAACAATAACTCCTCTTTCCTCCCTTCCCCCAGCCCCTGGCAACTATCATTCTACTTTCTGTCTCTATGAATTTGACTATTCTAGGTATCGTATATAGGTGAGGTAATATACAGTATTTGTCCTTTTGTGACTGGCTTATTTCACTTCACATACTATCTTCAAGGTTCATCCATGTTGTAGCATGTGTCAGAATTTCTTTCCTTTTTAAGGTTGCATAATATTTCACTCTAGGTGTATACCACATTTTCTTTATCCATGCATGCGTTGATGCACAATTGGGTTGTTTCCTCCGTTTGGCTATTGTGAATACTACTGCTATGAATGTGGGTGGGCAAATATCTTTTCACATCCTTGCTTTCAATTCTTTTGGGTATATATCCAAAAGTGGAATTGTTGGGTCAGATAGTAATCCTATTTTTAATTTTTTGAGGAACTGCCATACTACTTTCCACAGTGTTGCACTGTTTTATATTCCCACCAGCAGCGCACAAGAGTTCCGATTTCTCCGCATCTTCACCAATAGTTATTTTCTGTTTTTTTGATAATAACCATTCTGACGAATGGGAAGTGGTGTCTCACTGTGGTTTTGATTTGTATTTCCCTAATATTAGAGATGTAAAGCCATCTCTTCATGCGCTTATTAGATATTTGTATATTTTCTTTGAAGAAATTCCTATTCAAGTCCTTTGCCCATTTTTAAATTGAGTTGTTTGTTTGTTTTGTTGTTGAGTTGTAGGAGTTCTGTTTGTATTCTTGATATTAACCCTTTGTCAGACATATAATTTGCACATATTTTGTTTCATTCCAAGAGCTGCCTTTTCACTTTGTTGACAGTACAAAAGTTGGATGCATAAAAGTTTTAAATTTTGATATAGTCCAATTTACCCATTTTTTTCTTTGGCTGCTTCTGCAGCCTTTGTCTTTTTAGATTCAATCCTTTATAGTGTTTTTATCTTGAAAGAATAATCTTGGTTATTTTACTCTTTCCTCAAGATTCATGTTATAGACCTTTACTTAACCTCACTGCTAAGCATGCTTTTCACTCTCACAGACACTAAAATCTAGCCTGGAGTGTTGCTCCACGCGGAAGGTGAGTGGGCAGGCTGCAAGGGACCTTACATCCCTATGCTTTTACTTAGGCTTTCTCTAGGTTGAAGTTATGTTATAAACAATAACGTATGATTTGGTTTGCTGGATAGCCTCAGAATTCCACTTTCTTTTCCATCCATGTATTCACTGTTCATTGGTGCTTGTATTTTCTATTTGTGCAGTTACTTTTCTATTAGTGTTATCTGAAAAATTAATGAGTATTCTAGATACCCTCATCTAGGTCAGGGTTTTTTTAACTTCTTTCTTTAAAGCACTTGAACCCCTTTTCTAACAAAAGCTTAAGTAGAAGCTCAGTACAGTGGGTAGGAGCAGTGGTTACTCAGGAGCAGGGAATGAAGATGTTCAGCTCACTGCTTTCCCTCCTCCAGCCCTTGAACCTTTCCCTTTGAACCTGGATGGAGGCTCTGTGGAGCCGAGTTTGCTCAGGACAGAAAAGCCTGTTGATAAGGCAGGAGATGAATTACAGTCATTCACTTCCCACTTCTCCAGTCCTACTTACATCAAAGCAATTCAACTTTTGTATGGTAAATGTATTTAGGAATCCATGTACTATTCAGCTTAAACTACAGGGTTCTCTCAAACTGGAAATCAAATAAACAAACATCCCCCCCCCCCTCAAAAGAACCAGGTTTCTCTGCCTGAAATTGTTGTTCAGAAACCTCCAATCGACTTTACTGACCAAAACGATAACCCACACATGCCAAGGACTTGTAACCATGATACATGATACACTTCTTGGGACACCCCATTGTGCATAGTGACCCATTTTATTGATGAGTACTTCACATAGGAAGATTCAAAAGCCAGAGGAGAGTCCCCTGGTAAGGAGGCCACCTACTGAGACACAGGAAACTTAATTTTGATCCACAGACATTTTAAACTAGAAAGGAACTTGGAGATTGGCAGTCCAAGAGGCAGCAAGAGTGGTGTGTTTGGTTTGCACAGAATTTAAAAAATTAGTTGCCAGCATTAAAGAAAAAACCAGCAGTGTTTATATAAACATTACAAATAAAGATAAAAATCTTGATTTTAGCCTCTCTTGGAAAAATCATAACATGTGACACTAGGCCCATGGTCCTGTATGGCACTGATGAATTACAGGAGGCCTTTAAAAACTCCCAGTGTCGGGCTTCCCTGGTGGCACAGTGGTTGAGAGTCCGCCTGCTGATGCAGGGGACACGGGTTCGTGCCCCGGTCCGGGAAGATCCCACAAGCCGCGGAGCGCCTGGGCCCGTAGAGCCATGGCCGCTGAGCCTGCGCCTCCGGAGCCTGTGCTCCGCAACGGGAGAGGCCACAACAGCGAGAGGCCCGCGTACCGCAAAAAGAAATTAAAAAAAATAAAATAAATCCCAGTGTCCAGTCCGCATCCCAGACAAATTAAATGATATTCTCTGTGGTTAGCACTCAGACGTCAGTATATATTTAAAAAGTTGTACTAAAAACACATGACAGTGATTATCATCTAAGTCATTTTAAGCGTACAGTTTAGCGTTTTAAGTGTATTCACATTGTGGTGCCACAGACTTCTAGAACTTTTTCATCTTGCAGAACTGAAACTCGATACCCATTAAACACTAATTCCCCCACCCTCCTTCTTCCAGCCCTTCCTTGGCAACCACTTTTCTACTTTCTGTTTCTATGATTTTGAGTACTTTACATACTTCATATGAGAGGAATCATACAGTATTTGTCCTTTTGTGACTGGCTTATTTTGCTTAGCATCATGTCCTCAAGATTCATCCATGTTGTAGCATTTGACAGGATTCCCTTCTTTTTTTTTTAAGGCTGTATAATATTTCATTGTTTGTATGTCCATTCATCTGTGAAGGAATATTTTGTTTGCTTCCACCTCCTGACTATTGTGAATAATGTTGCGGAGTGTGCAGATTTATTTCTGAGATCCTGCTTTGAATTATTTTGCATATAAACCCAGAAGTGGGATTGCTGGATCATATGGTCATTTTATTTTTAATTTTTTGAGGAACTTCTGTACTATTTTCTATAGTGGCTGCACCATTTCTCATTCCCAGCAAGAGGGCACAGGGTTCTAACCTCTCCATGTCCTCTCCAACACTTGTTATTTCTGTTCTTTTGACAGTGGCCATCCCAATGGGTGTGAGATAATGTCTCATTGTGGCCTTGATTTGCATTTCTCTTAAGTTTAGTGATGTTGAGCATCTTTTCATATGCTTGTTGGCCATTTGTATATCTTCACTGGAGACTTGTCTATTCAAGTTCTTTGCACTTAAAAAATCAGTTATTTGTGGGTTTTTTTTGTTGAGTTGTGGAAGTTCCTCAGATATTTTGGATATTAATCCCCTATTAGATATAAGATTTTCAAATATTTTTCCCATTCCAATGGGTTGCCTTGTCATTCTGTTGATTGTTTCCTTACCTGCATGGAAGTTTTAAAATTTGATGTAGTCCTATTTGTCTACTTTTGCATTGTTGTATGTGCTTTTAGTATCATATCCCAGAAATTATTGCCAAATGTAATGTCCTAAAATTTTTACCCTATGCTTGCTTCTAGGAGTTTTATAGTTTTGGTCCTGTAATTCTTTCTTTCTTTTTTTTGTTTTTTTTTTTGTGGTACGCGGCCCTCTCGTTGTTGTGGCCTGTCCTGTTGCGGAGCACAGGCTCCGCACGTGCGGGCTCAGCGGCCATGGCTCACGGGCCTAGCCGCTCCATGGCATGTGGGATCGTCCCGGACCAGGGGAACGAACCCATGTCCCCTGCATCGGCAGGTGGACTCTCAACCACTGCGCCACCAGGGAACCCCTGTACTTAGTTCTTTAATTTATTCTTTTGCAAGTAGATATCCAGTTTTCCAATATCATTTGTTTAAGAGATTGTGTTTTCCCCATTGTGTATTTTTGGCACCTTTGTCAAAAATCGTTTGGCCATATAAGCAAGGGTTAATTTCTAGGCTCTCTACTCTGTTAAATTGGTCTAAATGTTTTTCTACAAGTACCATACCACTGTGATTGCTGTTGCTTTGTACTGTGTTTTGAAATCAGGAAGTGTGAGGCTTCTAACTTTGTTCTTTTACAAGATTGTTATGGCTACTTGAGGCTCCATGAGAATCATAAGATATTTTTCTGCTACTGGGATTTTGATAGGAATTGCATTCAATTTGTAGATTTCTTTGGGTAGCATGGCCATTTTAACGATATTCCAATCCTTGAGCATGGGATGTCTTTCCATTTATATACAAATACAGTCTTCCTTGATATGTTTAAGCAGTGTTTTGTAGTTTTCAATGTACAAGTCTTTCACCTTCTTGGCTAAGTTTATTCCTAAGCATTTTCTCCTTCTTGATGCTGCTGTAAATGAGATTATTTTCTTAATTCTCTTTCAGATTGATCATTGTTAATGTATAAAAATGCAACTGCATTGTGTTTGTTAATTTTGTATTCTGCAACTTTGCTAAAATTATTTCTTGGGTTCAGCAGGTTTGTGTGTGTGTGTGTGTAATCTTTAGGAATTTTTGTGTCTAATATGTCATCTGTAAACAGAGATCATTTTACTTCTTCCTTTCAAATTTGGATGCCTTTTATTTTATTTTTTTGTGTGTCTGATTTCTCTGGCTAGGACATTTAGTACTATGTTGAACAGTAGTGATGAGAGTGGGTATCTTTTCCGTCTTCCTGGTCTTAGAGGAAAAGCTTTAAGTCTTTCACTGCAGAGTATGATGTTAGCTGTCGGTTTTTCATATATGGCTTTTATTATGTTGAAGTACTTTCCTTCTATTAATAGTTCACTGTGTTTTTATCAGGAAAGGGTATTAAACTTTTGTCAAATGTTTTTTCTACATCAGTTGATATAATCACGTGGTTTTGTCTTTCCTTCTGGTTTTTTTTTTTTTGCCATAATCTTTTTTTTGTTTGTTTGCCATAATCTCTTTGTTATCAACAAGTGACTAGGTCCAGACCACACTCAAAGGGAGTAGATTACAGAAGGGTAATCAATCATTTTTGAAAGCTGGCTACCAGACAATACTAGTATAAATCTAGATACAGATGCTCTTCTTATAAAAGTATTAGATTCCAAGAAACTGCTTCTTCAGCCCATTTGTCTTGAAGATGAAAGGAATAAAAGAGATGTAAGCTTTCAGTCCTGACTTGTACTTACACCAATGAGACCAGGTTATTCCCACATGAAGTCTTTGCTGAAATAAATTCTATCAGGCATTCTCCACCAAAATAGGCTGGTTTCAACTATAGTGAAGATCTGTCAAGGCAAGAAACCTTTTCTGTTCAGTAAATGCTGAAGAGAATTTTTTAGCAGCTGGAGCAACCTCACTTGACCCATTGTCATTCATTTTGATGCCATGATGATTCCATAAGGGCTTGAATCCCTGGGACCATTAGTGGCTCATCACCGAAATTTTATCAGGAACACTTTCCACCATGCTTAGCCTCTAAGCTTTCAAATTGCCAGCCTTCTGTGTGAGTCTTAAAGTAGAAGGTATCTTGCAATGCTGCTCATTTCTTGGCCATACAGTCAGAAGTTTGTCCATGTCAACTTCATCATTAGCCTTTTCTGTTCAGTTCCCTTCACTTAGGCACAGTTTTCCTTGTTTATATGATTCATTCTTTTTTTATCCCTCCCGGCCGCCAGCTCTCTTGAGCTCGCTCTCGCCGGGCACGGTCTCGAGCGCGCACGCCGGGCGGCGACAGCCAGTGACCGCGCGCGCAGCGTGCGCGGTGACATCAGTGCGCTGGCGGCGGCGGCGGCGGCGGCGCCGCTGCTGTTTGTTCTGCTCCCCCGCAACCGAGGAGCCGAAGCGGTGGCTGCGGCAGCGGCGGCTGCCGGCAGTGCCCGCGGGCAAGCGGGGCCTGTGAGCGCGGCGGAGCGGCGGGCGGGCCCCGGCGCCGCGCAGGCAGCCCGAAGAGGAGGGGGCGGCGGCGGCTGGCGGCCGGCGGCCGGCGGCCGGCGGGGGCGGCGTGCGGCCTAGCGTCTCAGGTGAGGACCGGTGCCCTTCGGGGCGGCGGACGGCGCGGGGCAGCCGGCGGAGCTCCGCGGCGCGGCCCGCGTAACCTGCATTGCGTAATGGGGGCCGGTGCGCCAGCACCTACGCCATCGGCACGGCGCGGGGGCGGGGAGGCCGGGGCGACGCGGGCTCGGGCCTGCGAGCCTCCCGCGTCCCCGCGCCGTTCGCGCCGGGCCAGGGCCGCCTGCGCCGTTGGCGGCAGGGCGGCTCGTGGGCGCCCCGCCGTTGGCGCCGCAGCCCCCCGGCTCCGGCAGGGCTGCAGGGCAGGGGCGCGGGCGGGGGGCGCCTTTCCTTCTGTTAATTTGCTGTATTACAATGATTGATTTTCATACGTTTAATCATCACTGCATGTCATTTGGGCATGGTGTATAGTACTTTTAATGTGCTGTAAAATTCAGTTCTCAAACTTTTTGGGGTTGTGAATCCCATTGAGAATCTATGAAGGACATGGACTCTCTCTCGGGTAAATGAATTTCAGCACATAGAATATTTTAGAAATAACTTTGAAGGCTTCGTAGAGTGCCCGGAAGTTCTTCTTGGGGTCCTCTAAGGACAACTAACCTTTGTTGTCTGATTACCGTGCTAAGAACTATGTGATGCATGTTACCTGAGTCATCTCAATTAATTCCAGCAATGACCTGATGAGACAGGTTCTATGTTATCCTCATTCTATAAGATGAGGAAATGGAGGAAGTAAGCAGAGGAGCTGAGATGAAAACCTAGACAGTCTGGTGCCAGAGCTGGAGACCCATGGAGTTCAGTTTGAGACCCCTTGGTTTGGAGAATTTGATTTGATTCTAGGCTGAATTCTAATCTGAAGGAGCATCAAGAGTATTGGACAATTATGGGGGTTCTGAGTCACCAAGGGACTCAACGGTGTGATCCATAGATCAGCAGCTTTTGACATCACCTGAGTGCTTGTTACAAATGCAAGCACTCAGTTAACACCCCAGAACTCTAGAGTTTTAACAAGATCCTTCAGGAGATTTGTGTGCACATTAAAGTTTGAGAAGCATTGGCTTAGGCCCTGTGGCATTAACAATTTTGACACCCTCTGAGACCATTTCGAACTTAAAATTAAATTTTTGTTAGCTTTGGGTGATGTTGCTTATTGGTTCCTGGTGAACTGACTGATAGTGATGGTTGTGGGGAAGGTGATATTGGGAGAGGTGGAGTCAGCCCTAAGTGAGTGTGTGTGACAGCAACATACTTGCACCCAGTATGTCCCCCTTCTCCGAGGTCACTGTAAGATCTCTTTCGAATATTCTTTTAAAATGATAGCATTCTAGAATTGAGAAACAAATGGATGAAAGTGCCATTCTCACTTGTTAGCTGCATGCCTTCCAGCAGCACAGGCTGATTCTGGGTAGTACTAGGCTATGGAGAGCCATCAAAGCTTCAAAAGGAAAAGCTTTCATCTCTCGTGAATATTTCCTGCCAGGCACCATTGCTGTGGTAGGTCTTTAAGGACCAGTGGGGGTGTGTCACTCCTGGGGAGCAGGTGTCCTCTGAGCTGATGGCCTGCGGCCCCCTCCTGATACCCTTACTCTATGACCCGATTTCTGACCTCCAATGTTGGCTATTGTCTTAGAGCCCTGCTCAGCTTTGGCGTCAGTGCCTCCCTTGGAATCAATTGCCTCTTGGATTGTTACCATCTTCAGTTGGATTCTGCAAGTAATCCCTTTCTTGTTTTTGAACTATAATAAGTTGAACTTCCTATGGCTAAGTGATGGCATATCCCTAAGCCAGAGCTTTTACCAAGCAGTAGTTCTTACACTCAGATCTCTCCTCATGTAGGGACCTTCTTTGTCATCGAGAGCAGTCATTATGATTAATTCAGAGGATCACAGGAAAGGACTTGTTTTTAACCCTTTCAGGTACATTCTGGAATGTAGGAACATCCTGTAGAATAGTGAGGTTAAATGAGTACAGTGTCCTCACAGACAGGCTTTTTTGATGAGAACTCGAGTCCAGCAAAGAGTTTGTAGTTAATTTAATAGGTTCTGGGATAGAGATTGGACTTTTGTGATGATGAGTGAAGAGATGATTATTTGGATACTAGGAGAGCTGTGTGTGCTTTTCTTTCTCTGAGCATGGAGCGTGAAATCTATTTAGAGGTGTAACCATGAGCCCCAAATGAGAAGTCTCTTAAAACAAGAAAAACAAAAGGCACTGCTAATCATCGTGATTCCTGTACCAAGAGTGCTCTGTGAAAGTGGTGCTAAGAATTCCCCTTTACAAGCATCGTATGTCATTAGATTTTAAAGTTCAGTACAACTTCTTCAACTGATACAGCTGGAGGACACACTGTTTCGGAATGTTTAATATGGGGTTCTATATTTGAGTTAACTAGACGGGGAACACAGAGAGAAAATTGAAATTATAGACATTGATATGATTACCACTGAAGTATATTGATATTTGGCATGGAAATATTATCCCCTAAAATGCAAGGAAATACACATCCTGGACATTAGACAAACACAGATACCATTGAATATGTGGGTCCTGAGAATTTTGCTTTTCCTTTAATTACTCATTTGAAACAAGTGATGACTGAAAGAGTAAGCAATATGTCGTCAGCTCTTCAGCTGGGGGAATATTTCAGTGTGAGATGCGGATCCATTAAGGTCTTTTGATGTGTAGATTAATTTTTTTTATTAATTAACCATTGTGCAGAAGTCAGAGCAAATGGCTGTTTTCCACAGGAATAGAGGAACCAGTGCAAACCTTGGAAATGTCAATGTGCCAACCACCTTGAAAAGGTGGTTCAATGGAAGGTCTTTTTTAAAAGAAATTTCGGTATAGTTGATGTACAATATTATATAAGTTATGATGTAGTGTTTCACGATTTTTAAAGGTTATACTCATTTACAGTGATCATAAAATATTGGCTGTATCAATGGGAGATCCTAAATTGCAAGTTTACTTACGGTGCCTGGGAATGTTTCTTCATTGGGAAATACCTAATATAATTAAACTAAATTAAATTAATTCATACTCGGCTTAGTTCCAAAGAAGAGTCACGCTGTTACAGATGTTGCTTTCCTAAAACTTAGGATAATTCAAGGTTGCCTAAGGAGACAAAGTGCATCAGTTGTGGAATCATCTATGTGTCATCTGCTGAGGTTTCACTAGTGATCATTGAATCATTCAGAATTCTATAAGCAATATTCTTCCACCAGGGTAAAGAAGTCCGCACTGCAGTTCACTGTTTCTTGGCAGTTGTGCAAAATGCAATCGGAGAAGTTGTCAGGGACCTTAATTAAAGCTCCCTGAGTGAATCTTTTGCATATGCAAATTATCCTCACTGGAGAAGCCTCTGTTTACATACTGAAGGGTCTGACAAATACTGATTGCAACTGTCCGTGTATTTTGGGGTGTTTGTCTCAAGTACCACAAACACGTTTATTCTGGTGATATTCTGAAGGGAATGGTATGAAAATAAACTCTCTAGTGTTTCACAAGCTGATGTGTCAGCAGCCTTGAAATTGAGAAAAATGAGCTTTGAAAGGAAGAAATGGGGGAAGTTGGAGCAGGTGATTGGGGACCAGGAACAAGGGAAAGATAAAACATCAGTGAGTCACAGTGGTGGAAGGGCACTGACATTTTAATGGAAGAGAGTCCAAGAAAAAAGGAAATTAGAGAAAGAAAGATAAATGAACAGAGAAGAAGTATTTGTCAATTTTTTCATCAGGATTTAAACTTTTTAAAAAGTATTTTTCTTTCCTTTTTGCGTTAATGTTTATAAGCACTTGTTGATGCAACTGGCACTGTACTAGATGCTTTATTTTCAATTTTATTATTACAACCCTGTGAGGAGGCTAATAGTGTTTAAATGTGTTTAATAATGATGAAATGTGTGAGCCCTAGAGTTTGATCGTCTGGAGTTGGAATACCTGAGGTGTCACCTATTGGCTCTATGATCTTGGGCGTAGTAAGCTTCTTGTACCCCAGTTTCTTCATCTGCAAAATAGTGGCAATAATGATAATATATAATAATAATAATTATTAATAATAGAATACCAACATTATCATATTGTTATGATATACTATATAATTATATATTATTATGAATCTAATCTCTTAATATTACTATATTAGTAATACTATTATTATTATTAATATTATTATTACTAGATCTCGCTTTCCGGGCGGCTGGGACGCAGGTGGGCCTGGCGGGTCCGCGCGGCCTCGGGGCCGGAACCCGGGGTCCCCGCCCACCCCAGCGTCCGCCGCGCGCCGAGCCCCACGCCCCACGCTTCCGTCCTGGGTCGCGGTGGCCGGAGGCGCATCCGGGTCCGCGGGACAGGCGGGCGCCGAGGTCGCTTGTGTTGGGGGGTAGTGGTGCGGCGAGGATCCGGCGCCTCCGCGGAGCATGGCGGGTCAGGGGCTGGGGGGCGCCGCGCCTTGCTATGCCCTCCGCACTTTCCCGGCTCTGAAGCCTCGAGAACACGGCCAGGCAGCGGTAGTTTAATGGGGAGTTTGCCTGCTGGGAACTAGGGGCCTGCTGGGGTCTCAGTTCTTGGCTGGCCCCGAACACGAGGTTGCCAAGCGTGTGACGGCAGCAGGTAGGAGTGAGCCGCTGGTGCAGTGATGAGCAGGGAAGGAAGGACACTGGCTGTTGGCCTGTGAACCTAGGCAAGAATGACCAGCCAACACAATCCAGACCAAGGTCCGTGGGCCCAGCTCGGTCCTGTGCGGCTGGTCAGTGGAATAGACCTGCAGGTGTGGCTCTTGTCACTCTAGGGCTGGCTTCAGGACAGATGAGGCCAGGGAACCGTCCTGGATTCTCCAGGAGGGTGCTCTGGAGTGGAGCCGGGGGGGGGGGGGTGTGCCCGGCTCAGCACGGTGGCCACGCACGTCCAGTCTGCCGGCAAGGGCAGTGGGGAGCCGGGGGAAGTCATGGCCTTGGGAGTCTCCTCCTGCTGTAAAAGAACCCGCAGGCGTATAAAATAACTTTTATGTGGAATGTTGGTGGGTTGAAAAGCAGTTCTGTGTGCTTTTCCCCCTTAGTGTGGATCAGCAGTGCTGAGGCAGCAGGCGTCATACAGAAGTGTGAGCAGAGAGCGTCTGGAATCCCCGAGCTCCAGGGAAACTAGAGGTGACAGCCAGCCTAGTGAAGAGGACAGGAGCTGGGGGCGGTGGCGCTGGCAGCAGCCCAGCAGGCACCCCTCGTCTCAGGGCCCTAGTCCTGGATCCAGCCGGGTGGTCAGGGGAGCTGCAAGGTCTTCTGGGTGAGCAGAGCCCACAGTCCTGAGCTGTACTTCGCTGTGTTTGCGTCGTCTCCCCCCATCCAAGGGGAGAAATCTAGATGAGGTTTAAGAATCAGTGCTTTAAGAATGTGGATCTCATAGGTGAAACCTCGGAACACATGTTTTCAGCACAAGGTGTTAAAGTGAATGGAAGGATTCAATGTCTTTTCCAGGAGAGTGTCTCCATGTGGGCAGAATTAGAGAAAAATGGGTCTTGAATTAAAAAAATATATATATATGTATATATATATATATATATATATATATATATATATATATATATATCTCATAAGGTTACGGTGAGGATTAGAAGCTTAATATATGCAAAGAGTGTACACATGGAAGCACTCAATAATGACTGGCCATTGTTATCATCATTTATATTAATATTCCAGTTAAGTGGTTGAGCATCAGAAAAATCAAGTCACATTCTTAAGGTACACCAGTTAGTTTCAATGGTAGTACCGGTATTCACACCGCCCCCCCCAGACTCAGCTGGCATCCACTCCCTCGTAACAGCTCAGCCATCCTGCCCAGGCTCCTCCACAGAGCCCTCATCACCTCTGATGACCCTGGGTTTCCTCTCAGCCTCCCTGGGATCTGTGTGCCTCCTGCCTCACAGCCAAGCAACCCCTCACCTGAGGAGCCCCGCGCCCTTACCAGCGTAGATGAGCTTGCGCGGAGAAGAAGCACAGGAGAAGTATGTAGAGGCAGAGGAGACCTCCCCTGCCCCTGGGCTGCAGCCTTGGGCCACCACAGTGGATCCAAGCTGAGGGGGATCCTCTTGTGACTTGGAGATTGCTGAGGGAGGAATGAAAGGCTCAGGGTGGGTTCATCAGTCCTCTCTGTCCACAAATATTTACCGAGTGTCTGGCACGTGTCAGGTGCAGTGAATACACACAGTTGAGACGGGGTTCCCAGTGGATACTCCAGTATTTAATTCAAATCAGTACTTACTCTGTCACTGTCTTGTTGGTAATGTAGGCCTCGGTGGTGACTGTGAGTATGTGGGAAGAGTGAGTGATGTGTATCAGTTAAGTCTGTGGTAAGTGTGGGGTTGGCATGGGGAGCACGGTGGAGATGTGTCTTATCTGTGTCTGTGGCCTTTGTGTGCATGGTTTCTGTTCACAAGTCGGGAATTCTGGGACATGTAACTTTTCCTCATTACATGGTGTGGCTTGTATTTATGGTGTGTGTTCATTCATTGATTCACCAAGATTCAGTAAGCAGCTACTTCTGTGTATCCGGCACTCTTCCATTGTTGTAGTCTCTGGTAACGCTGCGCATTCTAGTAGGGGAAGACACACACTAAACAAAACTACAATAAATATATAATACCTGAGCTGGTGGCAAGTATATAAGGGTTGCCAGACTTAGCGAAGAAAAATACAGGGCACCCAGTTAAATTTCAGTTTCAGATAAACCCAGAATAATTTTCCAGTGTAAGTATTCCCATGCAGTATTTGGTCTTACTTTTAGTGTAAGTATGGCCCGTACAATATTTGGGACATACTGATACTGAAAAATTACTTGTTGTTTATCTGGAATTCAAATTGAACTGGATAGCCCATATTTTATCTGGCAACCCTGACATGGGTTAGTGAGACTGTGGTTTACTGTGGTTTGTACAAAGCGGGTCTGGCATTACTCAAGAATGTGTTACAAGTGTGGTGTGTATGACACGTGACTGGTTCTTATAGAGGTATTTAGCGATGGCTGAAGTTAGCTGTGTTTGTGCGAGAGTTGAGGAGATACATATATATATAGTGTGTGTGTGTGTGTGTGTGTCCTATATATATAGTGTGTGTGTCTATATACATATCTCATCTCCAGCGTTTGGTGTTGGAGGAGAGGATTGTGATACAGGCGGGTTGTATGAGAACGTAGTACAGGAGGGATGCGTGTATATACCTCCATGTGCTGTGTGTGGTTTAATACGGAAGTTATATGTGGGGTGTGTGATACTTTTGCTGTATCAGAGTGTCCATGGGTGTATGAGTTACTGTCTCATAAAACACCCCTACCAAGAGTTCTCTATACACTCTTACATACACCGAGTGTCAGCCAGGTCCAGGCAGGGTGTCAAGAACTGTACCACGCAGAGTTTATATCTGATAAGCACTCTACCCCCATTCATCCTGCTCTTCTCAGCACTACCCCCTCCGCCCCCCCCCCCACCCACCCCCCCACAGGAACATAGAGAAAAATATTCTGAATGGTCAGGGGCAGTCATTGCCTTCCCTAGCCTGTCCCAGCCACTGCCTGAAAATCTGCCTGCTGTCTAGAGCTCCATTCCCAGGGCCCATCCTACAGTCTCCAGGGCCCTGGGCCTGGTAGGAGCTACTGGGCTCTAATCTGGGGCAGAGACCTCTAGCTGGAGCTCTGGGGTGACCACCCCCTCCCAGGGCAAGGTACTCGCCTACATTTAATGCACGCAGGCACCACGTGGCCCGTGGCTCTCAGAGCTCCCCGCAGGACCCTGAGGACATTTCTCACCCTCGCCCACGCGGTCTCAGTCTCTGGAAAGCCCTTCCCTTCCCTTCCCTCGGTCTCCTTTGGGAGATTCTTCCTGTTGAAGGAATAAAACCTCCTTGCTTTCAATATGACACCATCCCTAGGCAAACAATCGTCTTTCGAAGTGCATTCCACTTGTCAAGATATTTTTCAACAGGGCCTTCAGCTCATGGGGCTTCTCTTTCCAGTTGGTAAAAGAGGCCAAGCAACTCATGGGTCTCTCTCAGCATCCTTGCATCCTTCACATCCCCCACCTCATGACCCCAGGGAAAGATCCAAGAGAATAAGAGAGAAATCGGGGACTGAGAAAAGCTGCACCTCTAGGTCTGTGCAAGCAGGATGCAGCCTGCTGTGAGTCCGACAAAGCTCCAGGCCCGGCAGCCCCAGGAGAGAGTCCTCAGACCAGCGGAGCTGACCTCCCATCTCCCAGGGGCATCTGGCCGTTCTGTGCCGTCTCACACCACAGGGAGCCTCCGGATGGCTACGGCAGCATCAGTGAGACAAGGTCTCTCGCTCCCTGCTTCACAGGTGACACGTTCTCAGTCCCCCTCTTCCTAGAGAAGGTTCAGTTTGGCAGAAACCCCTGTGCCCCAGACAAGTTGCCCCCCACATACCTCCTCCCTTCTGGGCAGTTTCCTGGGACTCTTCATTTTCCAGGCGTTTCCTCTTTTGTTGCCGTTCCATCGTACCAACTAGAAGTCTCCCTTAGAAGATGCCTCAAGAGACGTCCAACTCCTCCTCTCCCCTACAGGTTGGCCCTTGTTGGCTCTTGGGCAATCCGTTGAAATGATTCAATACAAATAAAAATAGTCAAGTCTCCTAAATGGCTGAAAAACTTGTACCACTTAGTGAACCAGCAGTGCTGCCTAGTGCTCACCAGGGCTGTTAAGTTTCCAAGGTTGCCAGGCGCACAGCAGGATTCTGTGACCTCAATGATGACATCAGAGCATTCTGTGGACCTAGGTTCAGCACAGTCTCTGCAATAGCACAGGCCCCGTTTTCAAGAACAATTCCTTTTTCCCAGCCGAACCTTTCCCGTGAAAGGGAAAGGTTCATACCATATCCATTATAAATTGTATCATACCGTATCTATTATAAAATGAACATTTTGATTGGAGATCTTTTAATGTCTTTTATATAGAGATTTAATATGAATATTTTAAATGGTCTCCAGTTTCCCTGTGGATTATTGACATTTTAAACTCTGCACTTCAGTTTTCCCTCAATCCCTGTAATTTTGTCACGGTTATTTCTGTACTTAAAGAGGAGTAACAATATAATTGATTTCTTCATTTTTTTCCCATCTCTTTCCAAGGTACTGGATTTGATTGTGTCTTACGAATGAGTGAAAAATGCTAGTCCTTGAGTCAGGACATTGGGCCCTTTACCAAGTAACTCAACCTGTCTGGGCTTCAGCTTCTGTATGTGCGAGCAAGAGGCTTGGCCTAGCTGACTTTTCAAATGCTGTGTTTCTTTGATTCACTCTCACTTACTGATCTGCTACTTAAGAAGAGGGTCTCTTCTCATAAAGTGAGAACAGTCGTTTTCTAATCCTTGGGTTGGGTGGAGTTTTTAGTGGTCGTACTCAGTTTGTTAGTTATATTTACTTTTACGTATGCTTAGCTCTAAATTTAATTTATATGGCTCTTGTGACTATTTTTAGATCTTCTTTTTTTCTTATTTTCTTTTACAGTTTCTAATTTGTTATCGCCAGTGTAGAGGAGCCTGATTGATTTTTAAACTGTATTGATCTTGTATGTGTGTGCTTTGTTGAACCGTCTTCTTCGTTCCTGCTAGTTTATCTGTGGGTTCTTTTGGGTCTCCTAGATAAATGAGCATATTAAATGTAAATAATGTGTTCTTTAGATAAAGTTTATTTTCTTGCATCTCTCTATATAAAAGCAATATGTTGAATTGATTTAAATATTTAAATACTTACATACCTGTTATCACAATCTAACCTTCTTTATCTTCTCTTATTTTCTTCCAATCAATATTATGTTTTCAAGATTTATCCACGTGAATCCATATAGATCTAGGTCTTTGATTTTTGACCGTTTGGTATTATTTCATCACATGCGTATAGCATCATTTATTTTCCATTCAAGCATTATTGGACAATTGGATTGTTTCCCTCCCTTCTCTAGAACAAACAACGTTTCCTAGAATATCCCTGAAGATGTCTGACAGTCGAGAAGGGCCAGGCTGCCCGAAGGATTGCTACTTGCTTTTAGCCACGTTCCAACAGGCCATCTCCAGCCAGCAATTTGAAGCACAGCTGAAATGAAAACTCCCCCAAATGTGGAGGTCGTAGGAGCTTCCTAGAATGTGGGAGGTTCATGATAGGCATCCTGCTGGGATCCCAGGGGAGTCTGAGCTGGCCTGAACCTCATCTTCCTCCTCCACCTCTCAAGAGAAATGTGGAGGAAAGAAGACTTCAAAACCTGTGAGTAGGCAGAGGGAGAGAGATTGGGGGCCGAAGCTGCAACTGAGGTCTTGGAGTGGGCTGTGAGGACGCGGAGCCTCTAGAGAGCCAGGCTCTGCCTTCTGAGCACTTCTCCCCTAAGGCTGCTCGTCATTCAGGTGATACCAGCCATATAGAGCCGACTCGGCCCACACTGTCACAGAAAGCCTTATCAGAATCTCTTCTTCTTCATACACTCTTGTGTCTGTTACTTGGTTATTGCCTTTGGTGCTCCACTGATGTGAACCACAGTCGCCAGGGGATGGAGGACACTAGTGACCCATCTTGCTCTGTGGCCTCAGTCCACAGCTTGAGGGTAAGGGAAGAGGCCAAATGAAGGTCAAGAAGGAAAGATGGCGTTTGAAGAGAAGACCTGAGTTAAGGGTGTCTTCTCAAGGCTTGATGAATGAAATGTAGCTCCAGTACCTGAAGTCCTGCTTGTTCTCAAGGCTGACCACGGGGCTGGGTGCACTCAGTGAAGGAACCGTATACACTTAGTATTTCCTTGCTTGCTCACACTTGCCCTCGTCTGATACACACTCTGCAAGACTGATCTTCCCCTGAAACAACTTTCCACCTGCCACTGTCATCTCGTGAACATTTGCTTCCCCTTCCTAGTGTCCCCCTAGAATGCCATTGCCACCAATTCATAATTTGATAATCATGCTTCTTACCATAGTCTCAGCAACTTCTGATAAATTTTATTCACTTTATTCCATAGTCTTCACACATCAGTAATCTTCCTTAACTTCCTAGCTGCAGGTTAACCCATTCGGAATCATTTCTTTTTCTTTCTCTTCTTTGGCAAATCCCTTCTATCTTTTAAGGTCTTTTTCTTGTCTCTCTACCATCCTGCCTTCCTGAACTTCTTTTTTTTCCGTTTAAGTAACCTTTCAATCTCCTTCCCCAATTTCCTCATAAACATTGAGAGTTTATTCCTCACACGTTAGAGAGCGGTTTATGAATGGCCACGCGTAATGGACTCAGAATGAGTTGGCACCCCCGAGGTACCTGTCTTGCTGGGGAGCCACAGGTGGAGGGCTGGCTGCTGGACACATGTTTGCATGGAGTCAGGCTGAGTGGCCTCAGGGTGTTTGCTCTGCACTTGTGTGTGTTTCTCCCTAGTTGGTTTCCTTGTCCAGCCACCTGTGACCTCCCTCCATCCAGCCCAGGGAATCCTTCTCATCACAGGGGTAGGACGTTTGTCTCGTTTTCCATCACATCCTTTCCCCAAAGTTTGGTTGTGAGTTGCTCCCATTCCAAAGACCTTTCCTCTTTGAAGAGAAGAGAGAAAATCTTTTCTCTCCTTTTCTCTCACTTCACTTCTGCTCTAGTATCTCCTCCGTCCAGAATGGCCCCCTGACTCAAATGGGTGTAGATCCGAAGAGGGCAAGAAATGCCAGCAATTCTGAAGTAATAATACGGATGTATCAGGAACACTTGAAAACCTTTATCCCGCCACATTCAAAAAAATTGCACTTCCAGTGTATTCAGAGTCTCAGTGTAGAAACACAAATGATGTAGAAATTGAATGACACTCAAGTTTTTCTTTCCTCCTTTCCTGATTTATTCTAATCCTCCAAGTTAACATGATTAACTATCTGTTATGTAACCTTTCAGACACTTTCTACACATGCACACTTTTCTTTTTCTCACATAAGAGTGTGAACTAGGTCACTTTCAACATGCTGTGATACTGTGATTCACTGTCTCCCACCGAGTCATCCACTGATAAAGTAATCTGTTTCATGGAGAAATATGTCCAATAGCTAATAGCCAATGTCTGTGGAGTGCTTACTCTGTGTCGGTTTCTTGTAACTACTTTACAGATCTTTTGTACAAGGTACCCATGGACCAGGTACAATTATAACCCCCAAGTGACAGATAAGTGCAGATAAGTACAAATAAATACAGAGGCCAAGTGACTTGCCCAAGACACTGGAGCAAATCAAAATCCATGCCTCTGTAATCATTTTGCTCTATTGCCTCTGTCTGGGAGGCTTGATGATTTGGCAAGTAAAACCTTAAATATCATGTTCCATTTTTATATCTCTGACACAAGCGTGGGGCTGTGATACGGGGTAACTAACCTGACTACTTTTGAAAACCCTTATGCACCTGGATGAAAGTAAGCCAGGGACTGCAAGCTCTAGATTTAAGGTTTCCTAGCAACTTTTAAAAAGAGCTTCTTGAATGCAATTTATGTAATGTCAAGTCTAGGATGTAGTCCAGATAGTAACAGAAAAATGGAGATATGTAGAAAAATAGTTCAAGTTGACAAGTATTGGGAGTGTAGTAGTTTTGGGGCCAGCATGTAGACCACAGGAGAACTTGCTGTTTCCATCCCAAAGGGAAGAGCCCTACGTTGCAACTGCCAAGGTCCCTGGGGCAGCAAGTGTGTTCACTGCTTAGTAAAGAAGCATCCTCAGTTTGATAGGATCATATGGGAGCCTTACATTTGGTTAGCCGTTCTACATTCTTGATGTAATGATATTTTCAGGGTGTGGGAGGGTATCAAGCTCTGAAAATACCCTTGGAGAGATTTGCTTATTAAGTTTGGCTTTTTCAATCTCCCTACTACTTCTTTACTAAGCACCAGGAGGTTTCCTTCACTTTTCAGAACCATGTTGTTTTTCCCTTGTCTAATGAACTTTGAAATACTTTTGGATGAGCTATTAAATTTGGGAAAAAATAAACATCTCTTTAAAACAAGGAAGATAATAACAATGACACGTAGAAAAAGCTCTAAAACAGAGAATATCCTCCATTATGGCTAATGACTGGGGGTGGAAAGTTCGTGCTCGCTCTCCAGGATGTAGAAATAAAAGCTGAGGAGGCGCTGAGGCATCTCCTGGATCTCTATAAGCCTCCATCATTTCTGATGAGTAGGGTTGACAGATAAAATATAGGCTGTTTAGTTAAATATGAATGTCAGAAAAACAACGAGTACATTTTGAAGATAAGTATGCCCCAAATAGTACATAGGATCTACTTATACTAAAAATAATGACTTACTATTCATGTGAAGTTCAAGTTTAACTGGGTATCCTGCATTTTTATTTAGTAAATCTGACAGCCCTACTGATGATCCACAATGGAGGCAGTTGAGGAGCGGTACATGCTGGCTCTCGGACAGTCAGGAATGGCTTCAGCAGATCCAGGTACAGTATGAAATTCTTTTTGGAGGTAGCTCAGAAGCCATGGCCAGCCCTTGACTGCAAGTACTGCCTCGGGTTTCCCTGAGGTGGGGTAAACCGTCCTCTTAATGGCCTTTTGGTAAGTCTGGAAGACCATATCCAAGGGGAGCCCCAAAGTCAGTTTCATCCTCACAACCATGTTTCCACTTCCTGGAATTGGCTGCATGTGACTCACAAGAGATAAGGAGGTTTGTGAAAATTGGGAGTGTCATAGCTTGAACCCTTTGTAGGTAAAGTTTTGGTGTTCTGAGAGTTTTAACAGGAGCAATGTGAAAGACTCCAGGTCCCCGGGTAGATAGAAATAATCCTGTTCTACTTCTGTGTATGGGACAAGTCTGTAGTAGCTCACAGAGCAAATATCTGGTCTTAGAAAGACTGATCCAAGCTTGGATGTTTCTGGTGACAAGGCAAGGTCGTGAGTTTGAAGTTCACCTTTTTTTTTTTTTTTTTTTTTTTTTTTTTTTTTTTTTTTGTGGTACGCGGGCCTCTCACTGTTGTGGCCTCCCCCGTTGCGGAGCACAGGTTCCGGAAGCGCAGGCCCAGCAGCCATGGCTCACGGGCCCAGCTGCTCCGCGGCACGTGGGATCCTCCCAGACCGGGGCACGAACCCGTGTCCCCTGCATCGGCAGGCGGACTCTCAACCACTGCGCCACCAGGGAAGCCCTGAAGTTCACCTTTTATGGTTGAGGAGACAATGAAGTTGTCAGAGGGGCAATCGTGGAGGAGACGTTGGCTTCATCCATTGTGCAGGCTTGTATATGTGGTTCTATGTAGATTGTGTTTCAGAGGTGGAGCTTGTTTACAATTACGAACACTCTCTGACGTGCTTTTTGGACCTTCATTCCCAGAGCAAGAGCAGTGCCGAGGCCCTAGAAATGCCATGGATACTCTGAGCTGTCAGTGGCATTTCCCAGGTACTGTTCCCTTGGTGCTGCTCCTTGAAATGTGCAAAGGGATTATCATCTGTTTTGTGGCCGGTCCTAGCATTGTGAAAGGAAGCTGCTGCACCGGGCTCAGAGGATTTCGGCTGTGGTGGGAGGAGGAGGAGTAGTACTACGACTATAAATTGTATCACACCATATCTATTACATCTTGAGAGTGGGCTTGGGGGGTTATGAAGGGGGACTTTTATTGTACTTTTATACATTGTCCCCTTGAAAATAATTCAATTTTTAAAAATTAGTTAATTTATTTTGGGCTGCATTGGGTCTTTGTTGCTGCTAGCGGGCGTTTTCTAGTTGCAGTGAGCGGGGGCTACTCTTGGCTGTGGTGCACGGGCTTCTCATTGCAGTGGCTTCTCTTGTTTGCGGAGCACGGGCCCTAGGCATGCAGGCTTCCGTAGTTGTGGCACGTGGGCTCAGTAGTTGTGACACACGGGCTCTAGAGCGCAGGCTCAGTAGTTGTGGCGCACGGGCTTAGTTACTCCGTGGCACGTGGGATCTTCCCAGAACAGGGCTCGAACCCATGTCCCCTGCATTCGCAGGCATATTCATAACCACCGCGCCAGCAGGGAAGCCCAATAATTCAGTTTTTTATAAAGAGAATATTCCTAATATTCTTCCAAAAGTTTAAAAATACATAGTTGGATAACACTATGAAAAATTAACTGACACTTTTTTTATTATTTCTCTTTGCTCCCTGGATTTTTTTCCCCCTCCAGTCAGCTAGGCACTCTGAGTTCACTGCATTAGGAAGGTAAAGACTCAGCAGAAATGAGGGAGAAGAAAAGAAAATCCTCAGCTTTGGAATGTTCAAAACAGAGGCCACAGTAGAACAGGTGAGAATTCTGTGCACAAAAAATAAATCTCGTCTCAAATGTAACAAAGTATTCTTTGCACTGGGAGGCAGGAGAGGGAGGGAGGGAAGGACTGAAGGAGAGAGATCAGTGTGGCCAGGGACATGGAGACTGTGCTTGAGGACGATAGGCCCAGGAAGAGAATCAGAATCTGGGGAAGATTCAGCCTGCACGCGATCATTGCCTCCAGCCAGCACCCTCATCTCAGACCTCGGGAAATTCAGAGAGAGAGTGGGAGTAGGTCAGGAGGGCCACGGGCATAGTCTGTGTGGCAGGGGTTGTGGCCATTCCCTATTTGTGAGGAGTCCCCAGCAATTTGCAGGCCTCTTCTAGAAAATGCTGGCGGACGTCTCTAGTGCTTATGTGAAAGCTTGTTCACAAACCTTGAAAGATACAGATGTAGATGACAGATTAGATAGAAAAATGTAATTAACTAAAACCTCCAGGAAAGGTTTGGAAAATGCCCTTTATTGCATAGGATGTTCATATTGTCATATGATGTTAGACTGAGTGCCGGTCCCTTCATCCTCCTTCAGACCACGGCGTTCTGTCTGCTACTATCCCGAGGGTCCTTTCTTCTCCCTGGAAGGGATAAAACAAATGAGGTAGAACAGGAAGAGACAAGAAGCACTCCAAGCTCTGCTGGTCAGGGTTACCCTCCAGCGTTGCCTTAATGCTCAGAGCCACACATACCACAGTGAGCTTGGCTCCAGATCAACTACCACGCAACGAAGGTTCTGGAACACTTCCATATCTCGGGGAACCTCATTTCCACGTGACTCTCTTTCATATTCCCCTTTGTCACAGAAGGCTAGGTACAGTGGTCCAGGTGAGATCTCAGCTCAGGCCCAAGGCTCTCAGACCTCAAAGTTCCGGTCCTGCAAGGGCCCCTGTCCTCTCTTCAGACCACTCCTGGCTCTCTCTGCCGACAAGGAGCTGCTGGTGGTACGTCCTCTAAGAGTTGAGGCCCATCGTGCAGACCCTGAGAAAATTCCTAGGAAAAGGCTCCACCTTCTTGTCGAAGTCAACAGAGCTCAATTCCTTTGGAAGTGCTGGGTGTGTCCCAAGTTGATGCAACTGCAGAGCCATTAGGTAAACCAGCACATGTGTGCGGCCCCTTCCCTTAGACTCCTCTGGGCCCTCGTGACATAGGCTCAGAAGAGTGCCAGCCTCAAGCCTTACCTCTTCCAAGGCCACACCGTCTCCAGGATCTTCTGTCCCATGAATCTCAGTTGCTGTGTGGAACTCAAAAGAGAGAAAAGACCCTGCCTCCGGGGTCTCTTCGGGCTGGGGCCTTCTAGCTTCTCTTCCTCGTCCTCGTCGTCCTGCTCGTCCTGCTCGTCCTCCTCGTCCTCAGAGGTGGTCTCGGATTCCACATTGCCCTCCTCCTCAGGGGTGCTCTCGAATTCCACATTGCCCATCCACTGGGCGATGTTGAGATGAAAGACACGGCAGCTGAAGCCCTCCAGGATGCCGAACTTCACGTGCTGCTGGAGGATCTCCAAGGTGGGCAAGACCCGGCAGCAGGCCATGCACCTGAAGCCGGTCTCCATGGTCACCATCCAGTCCGGTGTCTTGGCCCTGGGTGTCTCCTGGACGGCAGGTGGCCCTGATGGGCTGCCTGGCTCTGCCCTTTCCTCATACTCTTTCTCCTCCCCAGTGGGCTCACTGTCAGACAGGAGGCTTTCGGTGGACACATCAGAGGGGTAAGTGCCTACTGTGCACGCATCCTCAGGAAGGGTCACTTCTTCTATCGTCAGCTGCTTTTCAGGCAACTCCAAGGGTTTCTTTGTCTTCCAGGAGACAGCTACACCCTTGTTCACTTGTACCTGCATGTAGTATATTTTCATGCCCCTTTCCTCTTTGTCTGGGTGCAGATCGTTCTTACAGGGTGAAGAGGGTGAGGAGGAGACACAGTGTGATGGGGGAGCAGTCTCCCCTGTTTCCTGAACCTGGGCTAGGGGTGCTTTAGGCTGGGCAGTTTCTCGATGTGATCTCCGGATTCCTGAAAAAGGAAATTAAAAACATCATAACATGCATGGGCCGTGCCAGAAGCTGAGGGAGCAGGTGTGGTAGACGAGAGAGGGACATTTGCATGACGTAGCTATGTCGTGAGCTTGGTGTCTGTTGGCCGTAGGACGGAGCGGTGTATCTGGTGTCATCTGTGGGCTTTTCATGTGCGTGTGGGGGGTTACTGGAGCGGTGTCTGTATACAGGGGTGTGCAGT
This sequence comes from Mesoplodon bidens, assembly GCF_964165515.1. Lineage (NCBI taxonomy): Eukaryota > Metazoa > Chordata > Mammalia > Artiodactyla > Ziphiidae > Mesoplodon > Mesoplodon bidens. The sequence continues at coordinate 183,399 of NW_027671907.1, forward strand.
ATGGTGGTGAGGGCTGTGGTAACTGAGAGATGCGGGTGGATGCGTGTACGACGAGGAGTGTGAGTTTGGGAATATCGGTGGTGCATTACTTGTGGAATGGGGCTGTGGTGCTTGGGGTTTCTGTGTGCACTGAGAAGGTATGTGCCTGGAGGGCGGATGTATGTGTGAGCTGTGTGGACCTGAGCTGGATGGTGCTGCTCTCAGGCTGGAGATCTATGATGTAGAACTCTGTCCTTCTCTGGAAGCCAAGGCAAAGACAAAGCCTACATTTTCCTCTGAAGATGCTTAATCTGGTCCCTCTTCCCTCCACCTCAAGCCCAGACCTTTCCGGCCCCTGCTCCTTGACTTCCCCACCATGGTAGTACCAGGATTCACACACCCCCGCCCCAGACTCAGCTGGGATCCACGCCCTCGTAACAGCTCAGCCATCCTGCCCAGGCTCCTCCACAGAGCCCTCATCACCTCTGATGACCCTGGGTTTCCTCTCAGCCTCCCTGGGATCTGTGTGCCTCCTGCCTCACAGCCAAACACCCCCTCACCTGAGGAGCCCCGCGCCCTTACCAGCGTAGATGAGCTTGCGCGGAGAAGAAGCACAGGAGAAGTATGTAGAGGCAGAGGAGACCTCCCCTGCCCCTGGGCTGCAGCCTTGGGCCACCACAGTGGATCCAAGCTGAGGGGGATCCTCTTGTGACTTGGAGATTGCTGAGGGAGGAATGAAAGGCTCAGGGTGGGTTCATCAGTCCTCTCTGTCCACAAATATTTACCGAGTGTCTGGCACGTGTCAGGTGCAGTGAATACACACAGTTGAGACGGGGTTCCCAGTGGATACTCCAGTATTTAATTCAAATCAGTACTTACTCTGTCACTGTCTTGTTGGTAATGTAGGCCTCGGTGGTGACTGTGAGTATGTGGGAAGAGTGAGTGATGTGTATCAGTTAAGTCTGTGGTAAGTGTGGGGTTGGCATGGGGAGCACGGTGGAGATGTGTCTTATCTGTGTCTGTGGCCTTTGTGTGCATGGTTTCTGTTCACAAGTCGGGAATTCTGGGACATGTAACTTTTCCTCATTACATGGTGTGGCTTGTATTTATGGTGTGTGTTCATTCATTGATTCACCAAGATTCAGTAAGCAGCTACTTCTGTGTATCCGGCACTCTTCCATTGTTGTAGTCTCTGGTAACGCTGCGCATTCTAGTAGGGGAAGACACACACTAAACAAAACTACAATAAATATATAATACCTGAGCTGGTGGCAAGTATATAAGGGTTGCCAGACTTAGCGAAGAAAAATACAGGGCACCCAGTTAAATTTCAGTTTCAGATAAACCCAGAATAATTTTCCAGTGTAAGTATTCCCATGCAGTATTTGGTCTTACTTTTAGTGTAAGTATGGCCCGTACAATATTTGGGACATACTGATACTGGAAAATTACTTGTTGTTTATCTGGAATTCAAATTGAACTGGATAGCCCATATTTTATCTGGCAACCCTGACATGGGTTAGTGAGACTGTGGTTTACTGTGGTTTGTACAAAGCGGGTCTGGCATTACTCAAGAATGTGTTACAAGTGTGGTGTGTATGACACGTGACTGGTTCTTATAGAGGTATTTAGCGATGGCTGAAGTTAGCTGTGTTTGTGCGAGAGTTGAGGAGATACATATATATATAGTGTGTGTGTGTGTGTGTGTGTCCTATATATATAGTGTGTGTGTCTATATACATATCTCATCTCCAGCGTTTGGTGTTGGAGGAGAGGATTGTGATACAGGCGGGTTGTATGAGAACGTAGTACAGGAGGGATGCGTGTATATACCTCCATGTGCTGTGTGTGGTTTAATACGGAAGTTATATGTGGGGTGTGTGATACTTTTGCTGTATCAGAGTGTCCATGGGTGTATGAGTTACTGTCTCATAAAACACCCCTACCAAGAGTTCTCTATACACTCTTACATACACCGAGTGTCAGCCAGGTCCAGGCAGGGTGTCAAGAACTGTACCACGCAGAGTTTATATCTGATAAGCACTCTACCCCCATTCATCCTGCTCTTCTCAGCACTACCCCCTCCGCCCCCCCCCCCACCCACCCCCCCACAGGAACATAGAGAAAAATATTCTGAATGGTCAGGGGCAGTCATTGCCTTCCCTAGCCTGTCCCAGCCACTGCCTGAAAATCTGCCTGCTGTCTAGAGCTCCATTCCCAGGGCCCATCCTACAGTCTCCAGGGCCCTGGGCCTGGTAGGAGCTACTGGGCTCTAATCTGGGGCAGAGACCTCTAGCTGGAGCTCTGGGGTGACCACCCCCTCCCAGGGCAAGGTACTCGCCTACATTTAATGCACGCAGGCACCACGTGGCCCGTGGCTCTCAGAGCTCCCCGCAGGACCCTGAGGACATTTCTCACCCTCGCCCACGCGGTCTCAGTCTCTGGAAAGCCCTTCCCTTCCCTTCCCTCGGTCTCCTTTGGGAGATTCTTCCTGTTGAAGGAATAAAACCTCCTTGCTTTCAATATGACACCATCCCTAGGCAAACAATCGTCTTTCGAAGTGCATTCCACTTGTCAAGATATTTTTCAACAGGGCCTTCAGCTCATGGGGCTTCTCTTTCCAGTTGGTAAAAGAGGCCAAGCAACTCATGGGTCTCTCTCAGCATCCTTGCATCCTTCACATCCCCCACCTCATGACCCCAGGGAAAGATCCAAGAGAATAAGAGAGAAATCGGGGACTGAGAAAAGCTGCACCTCTAGGTCTGTGCAAGCAGGATGCAGCCTGCTGTGAGTCCGACAAAGCTCCAGGCCCGGCAGCCCCAGGAGAGAGTCCTCAGACCAGCGGAGCTGACCTCCCATCTCCCAGGGGCATCTGGCCGTTCTGTGCCGTCTCACACCACAGGGAGCCTCCGGATGGCTACGGCAGCATCAGTGAGACAAGGTCTCTCGCTCCCTGCTTCACAGGTGACACGTTCTCAGTCCCCCTCTTCCTAGAGAAGGTTCAGTTTGGCAGAAACCCCTGTGCCCCAGACAAGTTGCCCCCCACATACCTCCTCCCTTCTGGGCAGTTTCCTGGGACTCTTCATTTTCCAGGCGTTTCCTCTTTTGTTGCCGTTCCATCGTACCAACTAGAAGTCTCCCTTAGAAGATGCCTCAAGAGACGTCCAACTCCTCCTCTCCCCTACAGGTTGGCCCTTGTTGGCTCTTGGGCAATCCGTTGAAATGATTCAATACAAATAAAAATAGTCAAGTCTCCTAAATGGCTGAAAAACTTGTACCACTTAGTGAACCAGCAGTGCTGCCTAGTGCTCACCAGGGCTGTTAAGTTTCCAAGGTTGCCAGGCGCACAGCAGGATTCTGTGACCTCAATGATGACATCAGAGCATTCTGTGGACCTAGGTTCAGCACAGTCTCTGCAATAGCACAGGCCCCGTTTTCAAGAACAATTCCTTTTTCCCAGCCGAACCTTTCCCGTGAAAGGGAAAGGTTCATACCATATCCATTATAAATTGTATCATACCGTATCTATTATAAAATGAACATTTTGATTGGAGATCTTTTAATGTCTTTTATATAGAGATTTAATATGAATATTTTAAATGGTCTCCAGTTTCCCTGTGGATTATTGACATTTTAAACTCTGCACTTCAGTTTTCCCTCAATCCCTGTAATTTTGTCACGGTTATTTCTGTACTTAAAGAGGAGTAACAATATAATTGATTTCTTCATTTTTTTCCCATCTCTTTCCAAGGTACTGGATTTGATTGTGTCTTACGAATGAGTGAAAAATGCTAGTCCTTGAGTCAGGACATTGGGCCCTTTACCAAGTAACTCAACCTGTCTGGGCTTCAGCTTCTGTATGTGCGAGCAAGAGGCTTGGCCTAGCTGACTTTTCAAATGCTGTGTTTCTTTGATTCACTCTCAAGTACTGATCTGCTACTTAAGAAGAGGGTCTCTTCTCATAAAGTGAGAACAGTCGTTTTCTAATCCTTGGGTTGGGTGGAGTTTTTAGTGGTCGTACTCAGTTTGTTAGTTATATTTACTTTTACGTATGCTTAGCTCTAAATTTAATTTATATGGCTCTTGTGACTATTTTTAGATCTTCTTTTTTTCTTATTTTCTTTTACAGTTTCTAATTTGTTATCGCCAGTGTAGAGGAGCCTGATTGATTTTTAAACTGTATTGATCTTGTATGTGTGTGCTTTGTTGAACCGTCTTCTTCGTTCCTGCTAGTTTATCTGTGGGTTCTTTTGGGTCTCCTAGATAAATGAGCATATTAAATGTAAATAATGTGTTCTTTAGATAAAGTTTATTTTCTTGCATCTCTCTATATAAAAGCAATATGTTGAATTGATTTAAATATTTAAATACTTACATACCTGTTATCACAATCTAACCTTCTTTATCTTCTCTTATTTTCTTCCAATCAATATTATGTTTTCAAGATTTATCCACGTGAATCCATATAGATCTAGGTCTTTGATTTTTGACCGTTTGGTATTATTTCATCACATGCGTATAGCATCATTTATTTTCCATTCAAGCATTATTGGACAATTGGATTGTTTCCCTCCCTTCTCTAGAACAAACAACGTTTCCTAGAATATCCCTGAAGATGTCTGACAGTCGAGAAGGGCCAGGCTGCCCGAAGGATTGCTACTTGCTTTTAGCCACGTTCCAACAGGCCATCTCCAGCCAGCAATTTGAAGCACAGCTGAAATGAAAACTCCCCCAAATGTGGAGGTCGTAGGAGCTTCCTAGAATGTGGGAGGTTCATGATAGGCATCCTGCTGGGATCCCAGGGGAGTCTGAGCTGGCCTGAACCTCATCTTCCTCCTCCACCTCTCAAGAGAAATGTGGAGGAAAGAAGACTTCAAAACCTGTGAGTAGGCAGAGGGAGAGAGATTGGGGGCCGAAGCTGCAACTGAGGTCTTGGAGTGGGCTGTGAGGACGCAGAGCCTCTAGAGAGCCAGGCTCTGCCTTCTGAGCACTTCTCCCCTAAGGCTGCTCGTCATTCAGGTGATACCAGCCATATAGAGCCGACTCGGCCCACACTGTCACAGAAAGCCTTATCAGAATCTCTTCTTCTTCATACACTCTTGTGTCTGTTACTTGGTTATTGCCTTTGGTGCTCCACTGATGTGAACCACAGTCGCCAGGGGATGGAGGACACTAGTGACCCATCTTGCTCTGTGGCCTCAGTCCACAGCTTGAGGGTAAGGGAAGAGGCCAAATGAAGGTCAAGAAGGAAAGATGGCGTTTGAAGAGAAGACCTGAGTTAAGGGTGTCTTCTCAAGGCTTGATGAATGAAATGTAGCTCCAGTACCTGAAGTCCTGCTTGTTCTCAAGGCTGACCACGGGGCTGGGTGCACTCAGTGAAGGAACCGTATACACTTAGTATTTCCTTGCTTGCTCACACTTGCCCTCGTCTGATACACACTCTGCAAGACTGATCTTCCCCTGAAACAACTTTCCACCTGCCACTGTCATCTCGTGAACATTTGCTTCCCCTTCCTAGTGTCCCCCTAGAATGCCATTGCCGCCAATTCATAATTTGATAATCATGCTTCTTACCATAGTCTCAGCAACTTCTGATAAATTTTATTCACTTTATTCCATAGTCTTCACACATCAGTAATCTTCCTTAACTTCCTAGCTGCAGGTTAACCCATTCGGAATCATTTCTTTTTCTTTCTCTTCTTTGGCAAATCCCTTCTATCTTTTAAGGTCTTTTTCTTGTCTCTCTACCATCCTGCCTTCCTGAACTTCTTTTTTTTCCGTTTAAGTAACCTTTCAATCTCCTTCCCCAATTTCCTCATAAACATTGAGAGTTTATTCCTCACACGTTAGAGAGCGGTTTATGAATGGCCACGCGTAATGGACTCAGAATGAGTTGGCACCCCCGAGGTACCTGTCTTGCTGGGGAGCCACAGGTGGAGGGCTGGCTGCTGGACACATGTTTGCATGGAGTCAGGCTGAGTGGCCTCAGGGTGTTTGCTCTGCACTTGTGTGTGTTTCTCCCTAGTTGGTTTCCTTGTCCAGCCACCTGTGACCTCCCTCCATCCAGCCCAGGGAATCCTTCTCATCACAGGGGTAGGACGTTTGTCTCGTTTTCCATCACATCCTTTCCCCAAAGTTTGGTTGTGAGTTGCTCCCATTCCAAAGACCTTTCCTCTTTGAAGAGAAGAGAGAAAATCTTTTCTCTCCTTTTCTCTCACTTCACTTCTGCTCTAGTATCTCCTCCGTCCAGAATGGCCCCCTGACTCAAATGGGTGTAGATCCGAAGAGGGCAAGAAATGCCAGCAATTCTGAAGTAATAATACGGATGTATCAGGAACACTTGAAAACCTTTATCCCGCCACATTCAAAAAAATTGCACTTCCAGTGTATTCAGAGTCTCAGTGTAGAAACACAAATGATGTAGAAATTGAATGACACTCAAGTTTTTCTATCCTCCTTTCCTGATTTATTCTAATCCTCCAAGTTAACATGATTAACTATCTGTTACGTAACCTTTCAGACACTTTCTACACATGCACACTTTTCTTTTTCTCACATAAGAGTGTGAACTAGGTCACTTTCAACATGCTGTGATACTGTGATTCACTGTCTCCCACCGAGTCATCCACTGATAAAGTAATCTGTTTCATGGAGAAATATGTCCAATAGCTAATAGCCAATGTCTGTGGAGTGCTTACTCTGTGTCGGTTTCTTGTAACTACTTTACAGATCTTTTGTACAAGGTACCCATGGACCAGGTACAATTATAACCCCCAAGTGACAGATAAGTGCAGATAAGTACAAATAAATACAGAGGCCAAGTGACTTGCCCAAGACACTGGAGCAAATCAAAATCCATGCCTCTGTAATCATTTTGCTCTATTGCCTCTGTCTGGGAGGCTTGATGATTTGGCAAGTAAAACCTTAAATATCATGTTCCATTTTTATATCTCTGACACAAGCGTGGGGCTGTGATACGGGGTAACTAACCTGACTACTTTTGAAAACCCTTATGCACCTGGATGAAAGTAAGCCAGGGACTGCAAGCTCTAGATTTAAGGTTTCCTAGCAACTTTTAAAAAGAGCTTCTTGAATGCAATTTATGTAATGTCAAGTCTAGGATGTAGTCCAGATAGTAACAGAAAAATGGAGATATGTAGAAAAATAGTTCAAGTTGACAAGTATTGGGAGTGTAGTAGTTTTGGGGCCAGCATGTAGACCACAGGAGAACTTGCTGTTTCCATCCCAAAGGGAAGAGCCCTACGTTGCAACTGCCAAGGTCCCTGGGGCAGCAAGTGTGTTCACTGCTTAGTAAAGAAGCATCCTCAGTTTGATAGGATCATATGGGAGCCTTACATTTGGTTAGCCGTTCTACATTCTTGATGTAATGATATTTTCAGGGTGTGGGAGGGTATCAAGCTCTGAAAATACCCTTGGAGAGATTTGCTTATTAAGTTTGGCTTTTTCAATCTCCCTACTACTTCTTTACTAAGCACCAGGAGGTTTCCTTCACTTTTCAGAACCATGTTGTTTTTCCCTTGTCTAATGAACTTTGAAATACTTTTGGATGAGCTATTAAATTTGGGAAAAAATAAACATCTCTTTAAAACAAGGAAGATAATAACAATGACACGTAGAAAAAGCTCTAAAACAGAGAATATCCTCCATTATGGCTAATGACTGGGGGTGGAAAGTTCGTGCTCGCTGTCCAGGATGTAGAAATAAAAGCTGAGGAGGCGCTGAGGCATCTCCTGGATCTCTATAAGCCTCCATCATTTCTGATGAGTAGGGTTGACAGATAAAATATAGGCTGTTTAGTTAAATATGAATGTCAGAAAAACAACGAGTACATTTTGAAGATAAGTATGCCCCAAATAGTACATAGGATCTACTTATACTAAAAATAATGACTTACTATTCATGTGAAGTTCAAGTTTAACTGGGTATCCTGCATTTTTATTTAGTAAATCTGACAGCCCTACTGATGATCCACAATGGAGGCAGTTGAGGAGCGGTACATGCTGGCTCTCGGACAGTCAGGAATGGCTTCAGCAGATCCAGGTACAGTATGAAATTCTTTTTGGAGGTAGCTCAGAAGCCATGGCCAGCCCTTGACTGCAAGTACTGCCTCGGGTTTCCCTGAGGTGGGGTAAACCGTCCTCTTAATGGCCTTTTGGTAAGTCTGGAAGACCATATCCAAGGGGAGCCCCAAAGTCAGTTTCATCCTCACAACCATGTTTCCACTTCCTGGAATTGGCTGCATGTGACTCACAAGAGATAAGGAGGTTTGTGAAAATTCGGAGTGTCATAGCTTGAACCCTTTGTAGGTAAAGTTTTGGTGTTCTGAGAGTTTTAACAGGAGCAATGTGAAAGACTCCAGGTCCCCGGGTAGATAGAAATAATCCTGTTCTACTTCTGTGTATGGGACAAGTCTGTAGTAGCTCACAGAGCAAATATCTGGTCTTAGAAAGACTGATCCAAGCTTGGATGTTTCTGGTGACAAGGCAAGGTCGTGAGTTTGAAGTTCACCTTTTATGGTTGAGGAGACAATGAAGTTGTCAGAGGGGCAATCGTGGAGGAGACGTTGGCTTCATCCATTGTGCAGGCTTGTATATGTGGTTCTATGTAGATTGTGTTTCAGAGGTGGAGCTTGTTTACAATTACGAACACTCTCTGACGTGCTTTTTGGACCTTCATTCCCAGAGCAAGAGCAGTGCCGAGGCCCTAGAAATGCCATGGATACTCTGAGCTGTCAGTGGCATTTCCCAGGTACTGTTCCCTTGGTGCTGCTCCTTGAAATGTGCAAAGGGATTATCATCTGTTTTGTGGCCGGTCCTAGCATTGTGAAAGGAAGCTGCTGCACCGGGCTCAGAGGATTTCGGCTGTGGTGGGAGGAGGAGGAGTAGTACTACGACTATAAATTGTATCACACCATATCTATTACATCTTGAGAGTGGGCTTGGGGGGTTATGAAGGGGGACTTTTATTGTACTTTTATACATTGTCCCCTTGAAAATAATTCAATTTTTAAAAATTAGTTAATTTATTTTGGGCTGCATTGGGTCTTTGTTGCTGCTAGCGGGCGTTTTCTAGTTGCAGTGAGCGGGGGCTACTCTTGGCTGTGGTGCACGGGCTTCTCATTGCAGTGGCTTCTCTTGTTTGCGGAGCACGGGCCCTAGGCATGCAGGCTTCCGTAGTTGTGGCACGTGGGCTCAGTAGTTGTGACACACGGGCTCTAGAGCGCAGGCTCAGTAGTTGTGGCGCACGGGCTTAGTTACTCCGTGGCACGTGGGATCTTCCCAGAACAGGGCTCGAACCCATGTCCCCTGCATTCGCAGGCATATTCATAACCACCGCGCCAGCAGGGAAGCCCAATAATTCAGTTTTTTATAAAGAGAATATTCCTAATATTCTTCCAAAAGTTTAAAAATACATAGTTGGATAACACTATGAAAAATTAACTGACACTTTTTTTATTATTTCTCTTTGCTCCCTGGATTTTTTTCCCCCTCCAGTCAGCTAGGCACTCTGAGTTCACTGCATTAGGAAGGTAAAGACTCAGCAGAAATGAGGGAGAAGAAAAGAAAATCCTCAGCTTTGGAATGTTCAAAACAGAGGCCACAGTAGAACAGGTGAGAATTCTGTGCACAAAAAATAAATCTCGTCTCAAATGTAACAAAGTATTCTTTGCACTGGGAGGCAGGAGAGGGAGGGAGGGAAGGACTGAAGGAGAGAGATCAGTGTGGCCAGGGACATGGAGACTGTGCTTGAGGACGATAGGCCCAGGAAGAGAATCAGAATCTGGGGAAGATTCAGCCTGCACGCGATCATTGCCTCCAGCCAGCACCCTCATCTCAGACCTCGGGAAATTCAGAGAGAGAGTGGGAGTAGGTCAGGAGGGCCACGGGCATAGTCTGTGTGGCAGGGGTTGTGGCCATTCCCTATTTGTGAGGAGTCCCCAGCAATTTGCAGGCCTCTTCTAGAAAATGCTGGCGGACGTCTCTAGTGCTTATGTGAAAGCTTGTTCACAAACCTTGAAAGATACAGATGTAGATGACAGATTAGATAGAAAAATGTAATTAACTAAAACCTCCAGGAAAGGTTTGGAAAATGCCCTTTATTGCATAGGATGTTCATATTGTCATATGATGTTAGACTGAGTGCCGGTCCCTTCATCCTCCTTCAGACCACGGCGTTCTGTCTGCTACTATCCCGAGGGTCCTTTCTTCTCCCTGGAAGGGATAAAACAAATGAGGTAGAACAGGAAGAGACAAGAAGCACTCCAAGCTCTGCTGGTCAGGGTTACCCTCCAGCGTTGCCTTAATGCTCAGAGCCACACATACCACAGTGAGCTTGGCTCCAGATCAACTACCACGCAACGAAGGTTCTGGAACACTTCCATGTCTCGGGGAACCTCATTTCCACGTGACTCTCTTTCATATTCCCCTTTGTCACAGAAGGCTAGGTACAGTGGTCCAGGTGAGATCTCAGCTCAGGCCCAAGGCTCTCAGACCTCAAAGTTCCGGTCCTGCAAGGGCCCCTGTCCTCTCTTCAGACCACTCCTGGCTCTCTCTGCCGACAAGGAGCTGCTGGTGGTACGTCCTCTAAGAGTTGAGGCCCATCGTGCAGACCCTGAGAAAATTCCTAGGAAAAGGCTCCACCTTCTTGTCGAAGTCAACAGAGCTCAATTCCTTTGGAAGTGCTGGGTGTGTCCCAAGTTGATGCAACTGCAGAGCCATTAGGTAAACCAGCACATGTGTGCGGCCCCTTCCCTTAGACTCCTCTGGGCCCTCGTGACATAGGCTCAGAAGAGTGCCAGCCTCAAGCCTTACCTCTTCCAAGGCCACACCGTCTCCAGGATCTTCTGTCCCATGAATCTCAGTTGCTGTGTGGAACTCAAAAGAGAGAAAAGACCCTGCCTCCGGGGTCTCTTCGGGCTGGGGCCTTCTAGCTTCTCTTCCTCGTCCTCGTCGTCCTGCTCGTCCTGCTCGTCCTCCTCGTCCTCAGAGGTGGTCTCGGATTCCACATTGCCCTCCTCCTCAGGGGTGCTCTCGAATTCCACATTGCCCATCCACTGGGCGATGTTGAGATGAAAGACACGGCAGCTGAAGCCCTCCAGGATGCCGAACTTCACGTGCTGCTGGAGGATCTCCAAGGTGGGCAAGACCCGGCAGCAGGCCATGCACCTGAAGCCGGTCTCCATGGTCACCATCCAGTCCGGTGTCTTGGCCCTGGGTGTCTCCTGGACGGCAGGTGGCCCTGATGGGCTGCCTGGCTCTGCCCTTTCCTCATACTCTTTCTCCTCCCCAGTGGGCTCACTGTCAGACAGGAGGCTTTCGGTGGACACATCAGAGGGGTAAGTGCCTACTGTGCACGCATCCTCAGGAAGGGTCACTTCTTCTATCGTCAGCTGCTTTTCAGGCAACTCCAAGGGTTTCTTTGTCTTCCAGGAGACAGCTACACCCTTGTTCACTTGTACCTGCATGTAGTATATTTTCATGCCCCTTTCCTCTTTGTCTGGGTGCAGATCGTTCTTACAGGGTGAAGAGGGTGAGGAGGAGACACAGTGTGATGGGGGAGCAGTCTCCCCTGTTTCCTGAACCTGGGCTAGGGGTGCTTTAGGCTGGGCAGTTTCTCGATGTGATCTCCGGATTCCTGAAAAAGGAAATTAAAAACATCATAACATGCATGGGCCGTGCCAGAAGCTGAGGGAGCAGGTGTGGTAGACGAGAGAGGGACATTTGCATGACGTAGCTATGTCGTGAGCTTGGTGTCTGTTGGCCGTAGGACGGAGCGGTGTATCTGGTGTCATCTGTGGGCTTTTCATGTGCGTGTGGGGGGTTACTGGAGCGGTGTCTGTATACAGGGGTGTGCAGTATGGTGGTGAGGGCTGTGGTAACTGAGAGATGCGGGTGGATGCGTGTACGACGAGGAGTGTGAGTTTGGGAATATCGGTGGTGCATTACTTGTGGAATGGGGCTGTGGTGCTTGGGGTTTCTGTGTGCACTGAGAAGGTATGTGCCTGGAGGGCGGATGTATGTGTGAGCTGTGTGGACCTGAGCTGGATGGTGCTGCTCTCAGGCTGGAGATCTATGATGTAGAACTCTGTCCTTCTCTGGAAGCCAAGGCAAAGACAAAGCCTACATTTTCCTCTGAAGATGCTTAATCTGGTCCCTCTTCCCTCCACCTCAAGCCCAGACCTTTCCGGCCCCTGCTCCTTGACTTCCCCACCATGGTAGTACCAGGATTCACACACCCCCGCCCCAGACTCAGCTGGGATCCACGCCCTCGTAACAGCTCAGCCATCCTGCCCAGGCTCCTCCACAGAGCCCTCATCACCTCTGATGACCCTGGGTTTCCTCTCAGCCTCCCTGGGATCTGTGTGCCTCCTGCCTCACAGCCAAACACCCCCTCACCTGAGGAGCCCCGCGCCCTTACCAGCGTAGATGAGCTTGCGCGGAGAAGAAGCACAGGAGAAGTATGTAGAGGCAGAGGAGACCTCCCCTGCCCCTGGGCTGCAGCCTTGGGCCACCACAGTGGATCCAAGCTGAGGGGGATCCTCTTGTGACTTGGAGATTGCTGAGGGAGGAATGAAAGGCTCAGGGTGGGTTCATCAGTCCTCTCTGTCCACAAATATTTACCGAGTGTCTGGCACGTGTCAGGTGCAGTGAATACACACAGTTGAGACGGGGTTCCCAGTGGATACTCCAGTATTTAATTCAAATCAGTACTTACTCTGTCACTGTCTTGTTGGTAATGTAGGCCTCGGTGGTGACTGTGAGTATGTGGGAAGAGTGAGTGATGTGTATCAGTTAAGTCTGTGGTAAGTGTGGGGTTGGCATGGGGAGCACGGTGGAGATGTGTCTTATCTGTGTCTGTGGCCTTTGTGTGCATGGTTTCTGTTCACAAGTCGGGAATTCTGGGACATGTAACTTTTCCTCATTACATGGTGTGGCTTGTATTTATGGTGTGTGTTCATTCATTGATTCACCAAGATTCAGTAAGCAGCTACTTCTGTGTATCCGGCACTCTTCCATTGTTGTAGTCTCTGGTAACGCTGCGCATTCTAGTAGGGGAAGACACACACTAAACAAAACTACAATAAATATATAATACCTGAGCTGGTGGCAAGTATATAAGGGTTGCCAGACTTAGCGAAGAAAAATACAGGGCACCCAGTTAAATTTCAGTTTCAGATAAACCCAGAATAATTTTCCAGTGTAAGTATTCCCATGCAGTATTTGGTCTTACTTTTAGTGTAAGTATGGCCCGTACAATATTTGGGACATACTGATACTGAAAAATTACTTGTTGTTTATCTGGAATTCAAATTGAACTGGATAGCCCATATTTTATCTGGCAACCCTGACATGGGTTAGTGAGACTGTGGTTTACTGTGGTTTGTACAAAGCGGGTCTGGCATTACTCAAGAATGTGTTACAAGTGTGGTGTGTATGACACGTGACTGGTTCTTATAGAGGTATTTAGCGATGGCTGAAGTTAGCTGTGTTTGTGCGAGAGTTGAGGAGATACATATATATATAGTGTGTGTGTGTGTGTGTGTGTCCTATATATATAGTGTGTGTGTCTATATACATATCTCATCTCCAGCGTTTGGTGTTGGAGGAGAGGATTGTGATACAGGCGGGTTGTATGAGAACGTAGTACAGGAGGGATGCGTGTATATACCTCCATGTGCTGTGTGTGGTTTAATACGGAAGTTATATGTGGGGTGTGTGATACTTTTGCTGTATCAGAGTGTCCATGGGTGTATGAGTTACTGTCTCATAAAACACCCCTACCAAGAGTTCTCTATACACTCTTACATACACCGAGTGTCAGCCAGGTCCAGGCAGGGTGTCAAGAACTGTACCACGCAGAGTTTATATCTGATAAGCACTCTACCCCCATTCATCCTGCTCTTCTCAGCACTACCCCCTCCGCCCCCCCCCCACCCACCCCCCCACAGGAACATAGAGAAAAATATTCTGAATGGTCAGGGGCAGTCATTGCCTTCCCTAGCCTGTCCCAGCCACTGCCTGAAAATCTGCCTGCTGTCTAGAGCTCCATTCCCAGGGCCCATCCTACAGTCTCCAGGGCCCTGGGCCTGGTAGGAGCTACTGGGCTCTAATCTGGGGCAGAGACCTCTAGCTGGAGCTCTGGGGTGACCACCCCCTCCCAGGGCAAGGTACTCGCCTACATTTAATGCACGCAGGCACCACGTGGCCCGTGGCTCTCAGAGCTCCCCGCAGGACCCTGAGGACATTTCTCACCCTCGCCCACGCGGTCTCAGTCTCTGGAAAGCCCTTCCCTTCCCTTCCCTCGGTCTCCTTTGGGAGATTCTTCCTGTTGAAGGAATAAAACCTCCTTGCTTTCAATATGACACCATCCCTAGGCAAACAATCGTCTTTCGAAGTGCATTCCACTTGTCAAGATATTTTTCAACAGGGCCTTCAGCTCATGGGGCTTCTCTTTCCAGTTGGTAAAAGAGGCCAAGCAACTCATGGGTCTCTCTCAGCATCCTTGCATCCTTCACATCCCCCACCTCATGACCCCAGGGAAAGATCCAAGAGAATAAGAGAGAAATCGGGGACTGAGAAAAGCTGCACCTCTAGGTCTGTGCAAGCAGGATGCAGCCTGCTGTGAGTCCGACAAAGCTCCAGGCCCGGCAGCCCCAGGAGAGAGTCCTCAGACCAGCGGAGCTGACCTCCCATCTCCCAGGGGCATCTGGCCGTTCTGTGCCGTCTCACACCACAGGGAGCCTCCGGATGGCTACGGCAGCATCAGTGAGACAAGGTCTCTCGCTCCCTGCTTCACAGGTGACACGTTCTCAGTCCCCCTCTTCCTAGAGAAGGTTCAGTTTGGCAGAAACCCCTGTGCCCCAGACAAGTTGCCCCCCACATACCTCCTCCCTTCTGGGCAGGTTCCTGGGACTCTTCATTTTCCAGGCGTTTCCTCTTTTGTTGCCGTTCCATCGTACCAACTAGAAGTCTCCCTTAGAAGATGCCTCAAGAGACGTCCAACTCCTCCTCTCCCCTACAGGTTGGCCCTTGTTGGCTCTTGGGCAATCCGTTGAAATGATTCAATACAAATAAAAATAGTCAAGTCTCCTAAATGGCTGAAAAACTTGTACCACTTAGTGAACCAGCAGTGCTGCCTAGTGCTCACCAGGGCTGTTAAGTTTCCAAGGTTGCCAGGCGCACAGCAGGATTCTGTGACCTCAATGATGACATCAGAGCATTCTGTGGACCTAGGTTCAGCACAGTCTCTGCAATAGCACAGGCCCCGTTTTCAAGAACAATTCCTTTTTCCCAGCCGAACCTTTCCCGTGAAAGGGAAAGGTTCATACCATATCCATTATAAATTGTATCATACCGTATCTATTATAAAATGAACATTTTGATTGGAGATCTTTTAATGTCTTTTATATAGAGATTTAATATGAATATTTTAAATGGTCTCCAGTTTCCCTGTGGATTATTGACATTTTAAACTCTGCACTTCAGTTTTCCCTCAATCCCTGTAATTTTGTCACGGTTATTTCTGTACTTAAAGAGGAGTAACAATATAATTGATTTCTTCATTTTTTTCCCATCTCTTTCCAAGGTACTGGATTTGATTGTGTCTTACGAATGAGTGAAAAATGCTAGTCCTTGAGTCAGGACATTGGGCCCTTTACCAAGTTACTCAACCTGTCTGGGCTTCAGCTTCTGTATGTGCGAGCAAGAGGCTTGGCCTAGCTGACTTTTCAAATGCTGTGTTTCTTTGATTCACTCTCACGTACTGATCTGCTACTTAAGAAGAGGGTCTCTTCTCATAAAGTGAGAACAGTCGTTTTCTAATCCTTGGGTTGGGTGGAGTTTTTAGTGGTCGTACTCAGTTTGTTAGTTATATTTACTTTTACGTATGCTTAGCTCTAAATTTAATTTATATGGCTCTTGTGACTATTTTTAGATCTTCTTTTTTTCTTATTTTC
This sequence comes from Mesoplodon bidens, assembly GCF_964165515.1. NCBI lineage: Eukaryota > Metazoa > Chordata > Mammalia > Artiodactyla > Ziphiidae > Mesoplodon > Mesoplodon bidens. The sequence continues at coordinate 199,354 of NW_027671907.1, forward strand.
TTTTACAGTTTCTAATTTGTTATCGCCAGTGTAGAGGAGCCTGATTGATTTTTAAACTGTATTGATCTTGTATGTGTGTGCTTTGTTGAACCGTCTTCTTCGTTCCTGCTAGTTTATCTGTGGGTTCTTTTGGGTCTCCTAGATAAATGAGCATATTAAATGTAAATAATGTGTTCTTTAGATAAAGTTTATTTTCTTGCATCTCTCTATATAAAAGCAATATGTTGAATTGATTTAAATATTTAAATACTTACATACCTGTTATCACAATCTAACCTTCTTTATCTTCTCTTATTTTCTTCCAATCAATATTATGTTTTCAAGATTTATCCACGTGAATCCATATAGATCTAGGTCTTTGATTTTTGACCGTTTGGTATTATTTCATCACATGCGTATAGCATCATTTATTTTCCATTCAAGCATTATTGGACAATTGGATTGTTTCCCTCCCTTCTCTAGAACAAACAACGTTTCCTAGAATATCCCTGAAGATGTCTGACAGTCGAGAAGGGCCAGGCTGCCCGAAGGATTGCTACTTGCTTTTAGCCACGTTCCAACAGGCCATCTCCAGCCAGCAATTTGAAGCACAGCTGAAATGAAAACTCCCCCAAATGTGGAGGTCGTAGGAGCTTCCTAGAATGTGGGAGGTTCATGATAGGCATCCTGCTGGGATCCCAGGGGAGTCTGAGCTGGCCTGAACCTCATCTTCCTCCTCCACCTCTCAAGAGAAATGTGGAGGAAAGAAGACTTCAAAACCTGTGAGTAGGCAGAGGGAGAGAGATTGGGGGCCGAAGCTGCAACTGAGGTCTTGGAGTGGGCTGTGAGGACGCAGAGCCTCTAGAGAGCCAGGCTCTGCCTTCTGAGCACTTCTCCCCTAAGGCTGCTCGTCATTCAGGTGATACCAGCCATATAGAGCCGACTCGGCCCACACTGTCACAGAAAGCCTTATCAGAATCTCTTCTTCTTCATACACTCTTGTGTCTGTTACTTGGTTATTGCCTTTGGTGCTCCACTGATGTGAACCACAGTCGCCAGGGGATGGAGGACACTAGTGACCCATCTTGCTCTGTGGCCTCAGTCCACAGCTTGAGGGTAAGGGAAGAGGCCAAATGAAGGTCAAGAAGGAAAGATGGCGTTTGAAGAGAAGACCTGAGTTAAGGGTGTCTTCTCAAGGCTTGATGAATGAAATGTAGCTCCAGTACCTGAAGTCCTGCTTGTTCTCAAGGCTGACCACGGGGCTGGGTGCACTCAGTGAAGGAACCGTATACACTTAGTATTTCCTTGCTTGCTCACACTTGCCCTCGTCTGATACACACTCTGCAAGACTGATCTTCCCCTGAAACAACTTTCCACCTGCCACTGTCATCTCGTGAACATTTGCTTCCCCTTCCTAGTGTCCCCCTAGAATGCCATTGCCGCCAATTCATAATTTGATAATCATGCTTCTTACCATAGTCTCAGCAACTTCTGATAAATTTTATTCACTTTATTCCATAGTCTTCACACATCAGTAATCTTCCTTAACTTCCTAGCTGCAGGTTAACCCATTCGGAATCATTTCTTTTTCTTTCTCTTCTTTGGCAAATCCCTTCTATCTTTTAAGGTCTTTTTCTTGTCTCTCTACCATCCTGCCTTCCTGAACTTCTTTTTTTTCCGTTTAAGTAACCTTTCAATCTCCTTCCCCAATTTCCTCATAAACATTGAGAGTTTATTCCTCACACGTTAGAGAGCGGTTTATGAATGGCCACGCGTAATGGACTCAGAATGAGTTGGCACCCCCGAGGTACCTGTCTTGCTGGGGAGCCACAGGTGGAGGGCTGGCTGCTGGACACATGTTTGCATGGAGTCAGGCTGAGTGGCCTCAGGGTGTTTGCTCTGCACTTGTGTGTGTTTCTCCCTAGTTGGTTTCCTTGTCCAGCCACCTGTGACCTCCCTCCATCCAGCCCAGGGAATCCTTCTCATCACAGGGGTAGGACGTTTGTCTCGTTTTCCATCACATCCTTTCCCCAAAGTTTGGTTGTGAGTTGCTCCCATTCCAAAGACCTTTCCTCTTTGAAGAGAAGAGAGAAAATCTTTTCTCTCCTTTTCTCTCACTTCACTTCTGCTCTAGTATCTCCTCCGTCCAGAATGGCCCCCTGACTCAAATGGGTGTAGATCCGAAGAGGGCAAGAAATGCCAGCAATTCTGAAGTAATAATACGGATGTATCAGGAACACTTGAAAACCTTTATCCCGCCACATTCAAAAAAATTGCACTTCCAGTGTATTCAGAGTCTCAGTGTAGAAACACAAATGATGTAGAAATTGAATGACACTCAAGTTTTTCTATCCTCCTTTCCTGATTTATTCTAATCCTCCAAGTTAACATGATTAACTATCTGTTACGTAACCTTTCAGACACTTTCTACACATGCACACTTTTCTTTTTCTCACATAAGAGTGTGAACTAGGTCACTTTCAACATGCTGTGATACTGTGATTCACTGTCTCCCACCGAGTCATCCACTGATAAAGTAATCTGTTTCATGGAGAAATATGTCCAATAGCTAATAGCCAATGTCTGTGGAGTGCTTACTCTGTGTCGGTTTCTTGTAACTACTTTACAGATCTTTTGTACAAGGTACCCATGGACCAGGTACAATTATAACCCCCAAGTGACAGATAAGTGCAGATAAGTACAAATAAATACAGAGGCCAAGTGACTTGCCCAAGACACTGGAGCAAATCAAAATCCATGCCTCTGTAATCATTTTGCTCTATTGCCTCTGTCTGGGAGGCTTGATGATTTGGCAAGTAAAACCTTAAATATCATGTTCCATTTTTATATCTCTGACACAAGCGTGGGGCTGTGATACGGGGTAACTAACCTGACTACTTTTGAAAACCCTTATGCACCTGGATGAAAGTAAGCCAGGGACTGCAAGCTCTAGATTTAAGGTTTCCTAGCAACTTTTAAAAAGAGCTTCTTGAATGCAATTTATGTAATGTCAAGTCTAGGATGTAGTCCAGATAGTAACAGAAAAATGGAGATATGTAGAAAAATAGTTCAAGTTGACAAGTATTGGGAGTGTAGTAGTTTTGGGGCCAGCATGTAGACCACAGGAGAACTTGCTGTTTCCATCCCAAAGGGAAGAGCCCTACGTTGCAACTGCCAAGGTCCCTGGGGCAGCAAGTGTGTTCACTGCTTAGTAAAGAAGCATCCTCAGTTTGATAGGATCATATGGGAGCCTTACATTTGGTTAGCCGTTCTACATTCTTGATGTAATGATATTTTCAGGGTGTGGGAGGGTATCAAGCTCTGAAAATACCCTTGGAGAGATTTGCTTATTAAGTTTGGCTTTTTCAATCTCCCTACTACTTCTTTACTAAGCACCAGGAGGTTTCCTTCACTTTTCAGAACCATGTTGTTTTTCCCTTGTCTAATGAACTTTGAAATACTTTTGGATGAGCTATTAAATTTGGGAAAAAATAAACATCTCTTTAAAACAAGGAAGATAATAACAATGACACGTAGAAAAAGCTCTAAAACAGAGAATATCCTCCATTATGGCTAATGACTGGGGGTGGAAAGTTCGTGCTCGCTGTCCAGGATGTAGAAATAAAAGCTGAGGAGGCGCTGAGGCATCTCCTGGATCTCTATAAGCCTCCATCATTTCTGATGAGTAGGGTTGACAGATAAAATATAGGCTGTTTAGTTAAATATGAATGTCAGAAAAACAACGAGTACATTTTGAAGATAAGTATGCCCCAAATAGTACATAGGATCTACTTATACTAAAAATAATGACTTACTATTCATGTGAAGTTCAAGTTTAACTGGGTATCCTGCATTTTTATTTAGTAAATCTGACAGCCCTACTGATGATCCACAATGGAGGCAGTTGAGGAGCGGTACATGCTGGCTCTCGGACAGTCAGGAATGGCTTCAGCAGATCCAGGTACAGTATGAAATTCTTTTTGGAGGTAGCTCAGAAGCCATGGCCAGCCCTTGACTGCAAGTACTGCCTCGGGTTTCCCTGAGGTGGGGTAAACCGTCCTCTTAATGGCCTTTTGGTAAGTCTGGAAGACCATATCCAAGGGGAGCCCCAAAGTCAGTTTCATCCTCACAACCATGTTTCCACTTCCTGGAATTGGCTGCATGTGACTCACAAGAGATAAGGAGGTTTGTGAAAATTGGGAGTGTCATAGCTTGAACCCTTTGTAGGTAAAGTTTTGGTGTTCTGAGAGTTTTAACAGGAGCAATGTGAAAGACTCCAGGTCCCCGGGTAGATAGAAATAATCCTGTTCTACTTCTGTGTATGGGACAAGTCTGTAGTAGCTCACAGAGCAAATATCTGGTCTTAGAAAGACTGATCCAAGCTTGGATGTTTCTGGTGACAAGGCAAGGTCGTGAGTTTGAAGTTCACCTTTTATGGTTGAGGAGACAATGAAGTTGTCAGAGGGGCAATCGTGGAGGAGACGTTGGCTTCATCCATTGTGCAGGCTTGTATATGTGGTTCTATGTAGATTGTGTTTCAGAGGTGGAGCTTGTTTACAATTACGAACACTCTCTGACGTGCTTTTTGGACCTTCATTCCCAGAGCAAGAGCAGTGCCGAGGCCCTAGAAATGCCATGGATACTCTGAGCTGTCAGTGGCATTTCCCAGGTACTGTTCCCTTGGTGCTGCTCCTTGAAATGTGCAAAGGGATTATCATCTGTTTTGTGGCCGGTCCTAGCATTGTGAAAGGAAGCTGCTGCACCGGGCTCAGAGGATTTCGGCTGTGGTGGGAGGAGGAGGAGTAGTACTACGACTATAAATTGTATCACACCATATCTATTACATCTTGAGAGTGGGCTTGGGGGGTTATGAAGGGGGACTTTTATTGTACTTTTATACATTGTCCCCTTGAAAATAATTCAATTTTTAAAAATTAGTTAATTTATTTTGGGCTGCATTGGGTCTTTGTTGCTGCTAGCGGGCGTTTTCTAGTTGCAGTGAGCGGGGGCTACTCTTGGCTGTGGTGCACGGGCTTCTCATTGCAGTGGCTTCTCTTGTTTGCGGAGCACGGGCCCTAGGCATGCAGGCTTCCGTAGTTGTGGCACGTGGGCTCAGTAGTTGTGACACACGGGCTCTAGAGCGCAGGCTCAGTAGTTGTGGCGCACGGGCTTAGTTACTCCGTGGCACGTGGGATCTTCCCAGAACAGGGCTCGAACCCATGTCCCCTGCATTCGCAGGCATATTCATAACCACCGCGCCAGCAGGGAAGCCCAATAATTCAGTTTTTTATAAAGAGAATATTCCTAATATTCTTCCAAAAGTTTAAAAATACATAGTTGGATAACACTATGAAAAATTAACTGACACTTTTTTTATTATTTCTCTTTGCTCCCTGGATTTTTTTCCCCCTCCAGTCAGCTAGGCACTCTGAGTTCACTGCATTAGGAAGGTAAAGACTCAGCAGAAATGAGGGAGAAGAAAAGAAAATCCTCAGCTTTGGAATGTTCAAAACAGAGGCCACAGTAGAACAGGTGAGAATTCTGTGCACAAAAAATAAATCTCGTCTCAAATGTAACAAAGTATTCTTTGCACTGGGAGGCAGGAGAGGGAGGGAGGGAAGGACTGAAGGAGAGAGATCAGTGTGGCCAGGGACATGGAGACTGTGCTTGAGGACGATAGGCCCAGGAAGAGAATCAGAATCTGGGGAAGATTCAGCCTGCACGCGATCATTGCCTCCAGCCAGCACCCTCATCTCAGACCTCGGGAAATTCAGAGAGAGAGTGGGAGTAGGTCAGGAGGGCCACGGGCATAGTCTGTGTGGCAGGGGTTGTGGCCATTCCCTATTTGTGAGGAGTCCCCAGCAATTTGCAGGCCTCTTCTAGAAAATGCTGGCGGACGTCTCTAGTGCTTATGTGAAAGCTTGTTCACAAACCTTGAAAGATACAGATGTAGATGACAGATTAGATAGAAAAATGTAATTAACTAAAACCTCCAGGAAAGGTTTGGAAAATGCCCTTTATTGCATAGGATGTTCATATTGTCATATGATGTTAGACTGAGTGCCGGTCCCTTCATCCTCCTTCAGACCACGGCGTTCTGTCTGCTACTATCCCGAGGGTCCTTTCTTCTCCCTGGAAGGGATAAAACAAATGAGGTAGAACAGGAAGAGACAAGAAGCACTCCAAGCTCTGCTGGTCAGGGTTACCCTCCAGCGTTGCCTTAATGCTCAGAGCCACACATACCACAGTGAGCTTGGCTCCAGATCAACTACCACGCAACGAAGGTTCTGGAACACTTCCATGTCTCGGGGAACCTCATTTCCACGTGACTCTCTTTCATATTCCCCTTTGTCACAGAAGGCTAGGTACAGTGGTCCAGGTGAGATCTCAGCTCAGGCCCAAGGCTCTCAGACCTCAAAGTTCCGGTCCTGCAAGGGCCCCTGTCCTCTCTTCAGACCACTCCTGGCTCTCTCTGCCGACAAGGAGCTGCTGGTGGTACGTCCTCTAAGAGTTGAGGCCCATCGTGCAGACCCTGAGAAAATTCCTAGGAAAAGGCTCCACCTTCTTGTCGAAGTCAACAGAGCTCAATTCCTTTGGAAGTGCTGGGTGTGTCCCAAGTTGATGCAACTGCAGAGCCATTAGGTAAACCAGCACATGTGTGCGGCCCCTTCCCTTAGACTCCTCTGGGCCCTCGTGACATAGGCTCAGAAGAGTGCCAGCCTCAAGCCTTACCTCTTCCAAGGCCACACCGTCTCCAGGATCTTCTGTCCCATGAATCTCAGTTGCTGTGTGGAACTCAAAAGAGAGAAAAGACCCTGCCTCCGGGGTCTCTTCGGGCTGGGGCCTTCTAGCTTCTCTTCCTCGTCCTCGTCGTCCTGCTCGTCCTGCTCGTCCTCCTCGTCCTCAGAGGTGGTCTCGGATTCCACATTGCCCTCCTCCTCAGGGGTGCTCTCGAATTCCACATTGCCCATCCACTGGGCGATGTTGAGATGAAAGACACGGCAGCTGAAGCCCTCCAGGATGCCGAACTTCACGTGCTGCTGGAGGATCTCCAAGGTGGGCAAGACCCGGCAGCAGGCCATGCACCTGAAGCCGGTCTCCATGGTCACCATCCAGTCCGGTGTCTTGGCCCTGGGTGTCTCCTGGACGGCAGGTGGCCCTGATGGGCTGCCTGGCTCTGCCCTTTCCTCATACTCTTTCTCCTCCCCAGTGGGCTCACTGTCAGACAGGAGGCTTTCGGTGGACACATCAGAGGGGTAAGTGCCTACTGTGCACGCATCCTCAGGAAGGGTCACTTCTTCTATCGTCAGCTGCTTTTCAGGCAACTCCAAGGGTTTCTTTGTCTTCCAGGAGACAGCTACACCCTTGTTCACTTGTACCTGCATGTAGTATATTTTCATGCCCCTTTCCTCTTTGTCTGGGTGCAGATCGTTCTTACAGGGTGAAGAGGGTGAGGAGGAGACACAGTGTGATGGGGGAGCAGTCTCCCCTGTTTCCTGAACCTGGGCTAGGGGTGCTTTAGGCTGGGCAGTTTCTCGATGTGATCTCCGGATTCCTGAAAAAGGAAATTAAAAACATCATAACATGCATGGGCCGTGCCAGAAGCTGAGGGAGCAGGTGTGGTAGACGAGAGAGGGACATTTGCATGACGTAGCTATGTCGTGAGCTTGGTGTCTGTTGGCCGTAGGACGGAGCGGTGTATCTGGTGTCATCTGTGGGCTTTTCATGTGCGTGTGGGGGGTTACTGGAGCGGTGTCTGTATACAGGGGTGTGCAGTATGGTGGTGAGGGCTGTGGTAACTGAGAGATGCGGGTGGATGCGTGTACGACGAGGAGTGTGAGTTTGGGAATATCGGTGGTGCATTACTTGTGGAATGGGGCTGTGGTGCTTGGGGTTTCTGTGTGCACTGAGAAGGTATGTGCCTGGAGGGCGGATGTATGTGTGAGCTGTGTGGACCTGAGCTGGATGGTGCTGCTCTCAGGCTGGAGATCTATGATGTAGAACTCTGTCCTTCTCTGGAAGCCAAGGCAAAGACAAAGCCTACATTTTCCTCTGAAGATGCTTAATCTGGTCCCTCTTCCCTCCACCTCAAGCCCAGACCTTTCCGGCCCCTGCTCCTTGACTTCCCCACCATGGTAGTACCAGGATTCACACACCCCCGCCCCAGACTCAGCTGGGATCCACGCCCTCGTAACAGCTCAGCCATCCTGCCCAGGCTCCTCCACAGAGCCCTCATCACCTCTGATGACCCTGGGTTTCCTCTCAGCCTCCCTGGGATCTGTGTGCCTCCTGCCTCACAGCCAAACACCCCCTCACCTGAGGAGCCCCGCGCCCTTACCAGCGTAGATGAGCTTGCGCGGAGAAGAAGCACAGGAGAAGTATGTAGAGGCAGAGGAGACCTCCCCTGCCCCTGGGCTGCAGCCTTGGGCCACCACAGTGGATCCAAGCTGAGGGGGATCCTCTTGTGACTTGGAGATTGCTGAGGGAGGAATGAAAGGCTCAGGGTGGGTTCATCAGTCCTCTCTGTCCACAAATATTTACCGAGTGTCTGGCACGTGTCAGGTGCAGTGAATACACACAGTTGAGACGGGGTTCCCAGTGGATACTCCAGTATTTAATTCAAATCAGTACTTACTCTGTCACTGTCTTGTTGGTAATGTAGGCCTCGGTGGTGACTGTGAGTATGTGGGAAGAGTGAGTGATGTGTATCAGTTAAGTCTGTGGTAAGTGTGGGGTTGGCATGGGGAGCACGGTGGAGATGTGTCTTATCTGTGTCTGTGGCCTTTGTGTGCATGGTTTCTGTTCACAAGTCGGGAATTCTGGGACATGTAACTTTTCCTCATTACATGGTGTGGCTTGTATTTATGGTGTGTGTTCATTCATTGATTCACCAAGATTCAGTAAGCAGCTACTTCTGTGTATCCGGCACTCTTCCATTGTTGTAGTCTCTGGTAACGCTGCGCATTCTAGTAGGGGAAGACACACACACACACAACACACTATATATATATGTACCTGAGCTGGTGGCAAGTATATAAGGGTTGCCAGACTTAGCGAAGAACCATCACGTGTCATACACACCCATAAAACCAAGTAACCAGTTAATATCCCATGCAGGGTGTCCAATAAAATATGGGCTTACTTTTAGTGTAAGTATGGCCCGTACAATATTTGGGACATACTGATACTGGAAATTACTTGTTGTTTATCGTTGTTTATCTGGAATTCAAATTGAACTGGATAGCCCATATTTTATCTGGCAACCCTGACATGGGTTAGTGAGACTGTGGTTTACTGTGGTTTGTACAAAGCGGGTCTGGCATTACTCAAGAATGTGTTACAAGTGTGGTGTGTATGACACGTGACTGGTTCTTATAGAGGTATTTAGCGATGGCTGAAGTTAGCTGTGTTTGTGCGAGAGTTGAGGAGATACATATATATATAGTGTGTGTGTGTGTGTGTGTGTCCTATATATATAGTGTGTGTGTCTATATACATATCTCATCTCCAGCGTTTGGTGTTGGAGGAGAGGATTGTGATACAGGCGGGTTGTATGAGAACGTAGTACAGGAGGGATGCGTGTATATACCTCCATGTGCTGTGTGTGGTTTAATACGGAAGTTATATGTGGGGTGTGTGATACTTTTGCTGTATCAGAGTGTCCATGGGTGTATGAGTTACTGTCTCATAAAACACCCCTACCAAGAGTTCTCTATACACTCTTACATACACCGAGTGTCAGCCAGGTCCAGGCAGGGTGTCAAGAACTGTACCACGCAGAGTTTATATCTGATAAGCACTCTACCCCCATTCATCCTGCTCTTCTCAGCACTACCCCCTCCGCCCCCCCCCCCACCCACCCCCCCACAGGAACATAGAGAAAAATATTCTGAATGGTCAGGGGCAGTCATTGCCTTCCCTAGCCTGTCCCAGCCACTGCCTGAAAATCTGCCTGCTGTCTAGAGCTCCATTCCCAGGGCCCATCCTACAGTCTCCAGGGCCCTGGGCCTGGTAGGAGCTACTGGGCTCTAATCTGGGGCAGAGACCTCTAGCTGGAGCTCTGGGGTGACCACCCCCTCCCAGGGCAAGGTACTCGCCTACATTTAATGCACGCAGGCACCACGTGGCCCGTGGCTCTCAGAGCTCCCCGCAGGACCCTGAGGACATTTCTCACCCTCGCCCACGCGGTCTCAGTCTCTGGAAAGCCCTTCCCTTCCCTTCCCTCGGTCTCCTTTGGGAGATTCTTCCTGTTGAAGGAATAAAACCTCCTTGCTTTCAATATGACACCATCCCTAGGCAAACAATCGTCTTTCGAAGTGCATTCCACTTGTCAAGATATTTTTCAACAGGGCCTTCAGCTCATGGGGCTTCTCTTTCCAGTTGGTAAAAGAGGCCAAGCAACTCATGGGTCTCTCTCAGCATCCTTGCATCCTTCACATCCCCCACCTCATGACCCCAGGGAAAGATCCAAGAGAATAAGAGAGAAATCGGGGACTGAGAAAAGCTGCACCTCTAGGTCTGTGCAAGCAGGATGCAGCCTGCTGTGAGTCCGACAAAGCTCCAGGCCCGGCAGCCCCAGGAGAGAGTCCTCAGACCAGCGGAGCTGACCTCCCATCTCCCAGGGGCATCTGGCCGTTCTGTGCCGTCTCACACCACAGGGAGCCTCCGGATGGCTACGGCAGCATCAGTGAGACAAGGTCTCTCGCTCCCTGCTTCACAGGTGACACGTTCTCAGTCCCCCTCTTCCTAGAGAAGGTTCAGTTTGGCAGAAACCCCTGTGCCCCAGACAAGTTGCCCCCCACATACCTCCTCCCTTCTGGGCAGGTTCCTGGGACTCTTCATTTTCCAGGCGTTTCCTCTTTTGTTGCCGTTCCATCGTACCAACTAGAAGTCTCCCTTAGAAGATGCCTCAAGAGACGTCCAACTCCTCCTCTCCCCTACAGGTTGGCCCTTGTTGGCTCTTGGGCAATCCGTTGAAATGATTCAATACAAATAAAAATAGTCAAGTCTCCTAAATGGCTGAAAAACTTGTACCACTTAGTGAACCAGCAGTGCTGCCTAGTGCTCACCAGGGCTGTTAAGTTTCCAAGGTTGCCAGGCGCACAGCAGGATTCTGTGACCTCAATGATGACATCAGAGCATTCTGTGGACCTAGGTTCAGCACAGTCTCTGCAATAGCACAGGCCCCGTTTTCAAGAACAATTCCTTTTTCCCAGCCGAACCTTTCCCGTGAAAGGGAAAGGTTCATACCATATCCATTATAAATTGTATCATACCGTATCTATTATAAAATGAACATTTTGATTGGAGATCTTTTAATGTCTTTTATATAGAGATTTAATATGAATATTTTAAATGGTCTCCAGTTTCCCTGTGGATTATTGACATTTTAAACTCTGCACTTCAGTTTTCCCTCAATCCCTGTAATTTTGTCACGGTTATTTCTGTACTTAAAGAGGAGTAACAATATAATTGATTTCTTCATTTTTTTCCCATCTCTTTCCAAGGTACTGGATTTGATTGTGTCTTACGAATGAGTGAAAAATGCTAGTCCTTGAGTCAGGACATTGGGCCCTTTACCAAGTTACTCAACCTGTCTGGGCTTCAGCTTCTGTATGTGCGAGCAAGAGGCTTGGCCTAGCTGACTTTTCAAATGCTGTGTTTCTTTGATTCACTCTCACGTACTGATCTGCTACTTAAGAAGAGGGTCTCTTCTCATAAAGTGAGAACAGTCGTTTTCTAATCCTTGGGTTGGGTGGAGTTTTTAGTGGTCGTACTCAGTTTGTTAGTTATATTTACTTTTACGTATGCTTAGCTCTAAATTTAATTTATATGGCTCTTGTGACTATTTTTAGATCTTCTTTTTTTCTTATTTTCTTTTACAGTTTCTAATTTGTTATCGCCAGTGTAGAGGAGCCTGATTGATTTTTAAACTGTATTGATCTTGTATGTGTGTGCTTTGTTGAACCGTCTTCTTCGTTCCTGCTAGTTTATCTGTGGGTTCTTTTGGGTCTCCTAGATAAATGAGCATATTAAATGTAAATAATGTGTTCTTTAGATAAAGTTTATTTTCTTGCATCTCTCTATATAAAAGCAATATGTTGAATTGATTTAAATATTTAAATACTTACATACCTGTTATCACAATCTAACCTTCTTTATCTTCTCTTATTTTCTTCCAATCAATATTATGTTTTCAAGATTTATCCACGTGAATCCATATAGATCTAGGTCTTTGATTTTTGACCGTTTGGTATTATTTCATCACATGCGTATAGCATCATTTATTTTCCATTCAAGCATTATTGGACAATTGGATTGTTTCCCTCCCTTCTCTAGAACAAACAACGTTTCCTAGAATATCCCTGAAGATGTCTGACAGTCGAGAAGGGCCAGGCTGCCCGAAGGATTGCTACTTGCTTTTAGCCACGTTCCAACAGGCCATCTCCAGCCAGCAATTTGAAGCACAGCTGAAATGAAAACTCCCCCAAATGTGGAGGTCGTAGGAGCTTCCTAGAATGTGGGAGGTTCATGATAGGCATCCTGCTGGGATCCCAGGGGAGTCTGAGCTGGCCTGAACCTCATCTTCCTCCTCCACCTCTCAAGAGAAATGTGGAGGAAAGAAGACTTCAAAACCTGTGAGTAGGCAGAGGGAGAGAGATTGGGGGCCGAAGCTGCAACTGAGGTCTTGGAGTGGGCTGTGAGGACGCAGAGCCTCTAGAGAGCCAGGCTCTGCCTTCTGAGCACTTCTCCCCTAAGGCTGCTCGTCATTCAGGTGATACCAGCCATATAGAGCCGACTCGGCCCACACTGTCACAGAAAGCCTTATCAGAATCTCTTCTTCTTCATACACTCTTGTGTCTGTTACTTGGTTATTGCCTTTGGTGCTCCACTGATGTGAACCACAGTCGCCAGGGGATGGAGGACACTAGTGACCCATCTTGCTCTGTGGCCTCAGTCCACAGCTTGAGGGTAAGGGAAGAGGCCAAATGAAGGTCAAGAAGGAAAGATGGCGTTTGAAGAGAAGACCTGAGTTAAGGGTGTCTTCTCAAGGCTTGATGAATGAAATGTAGCTCCAGTACCTGAAGTCCTGCTTGTTCTCAAGGCTGACCACGGGGCTGGGTGCACTCAGTGAAGGAACCGTATACACTTAGTATTTCCTTGCTTGCTCACACTTGCCCTCGTCTGATACACACTCTGCAAGACTGATCTTCCCCTGAAACAACTTTCCACCTGCCACTGTCATCTCGTGAACATTTGCTTCCCCTTCCTAGTGTCCCCCTAGAATGCCATTGCCGCCAATTCATAATTTGATAATCATGCTTCTTACCATAGTCTCAGCAACTTCTGATAAATTTTATTCACTTTATTCCATAGTCTTCACACATCAGTAATCTTCCTTAACTTCCTAGCTGCAGGTTAACCCATTCGGAATCATTTCTTTTTCTTTCTCTTCTTTGGCAAATCCCTTCTATCTTTTAAGGTCTTTTTCTTGTCTCTCTACCATCCTGCCTTCCTGAACTTCTTTTTTTTCCGTTTAAGTAACCTTTCAATCTCCTTCCCCAATTTCCTCATAAACATTGAGAGTTTATTCCTCACACGTTAGAGAGCGGTTTATGAATGGCCACGCGTAATGGACTCAGAATGAGTTGGCACCCCCGAGGTACCTGTCTTGCTGGGGAGCCACAGGTGGAGGGCTGGCTGCTGGACACATGTTTGCATGGAGTCAGGCTGAGTGGCCTCAGGGTGTTTGCTCTGCACTTGTGTGTGTTTCTCCCTAGTTGGTTTCCTTGTCCAGCCACCTGTGACCTCCCTCCATCCAGCCCAGGGAATCCTTCTCATCACAGGGGTAGGACGTTTGTCTCGTTTTCCATCACATCCTTTCCCCAAAGTTTGGTTGTGAGTTGCTCCCATTCCAAAGACCTTTCCTCTTTGAAGAGAAGAGAGAAAATCTTTTCTCTCCTTTTCTCTCACTTCACTTCTGCTCTAGTATCTCCTCCGTCCAGAATGGCCCCCTGACTCAAATGGGTGTAGATCCGAAGAGGGCAAGAAATGCCAGCAATTCTGAAGTAATAATACGGATGTATCAGGAACACTTGAAAACCTTTATCCCGCCACATTCAAAAAAATTGCACTTCCAGTGTATTCAGAGTCTCAGTGTAGAAACACAAATGATGTAGAAATTGAATGACACTCAAGTTTTTCTATCCTCCTTTCCTGATTTATTCTAATCCTCCAAGTTAACATGATTAACTATCTGTTACGTAACCTTTCAGACACTTTCTACACATGCACACTTTTCTTTTTCTCACATAAGAGTGTGAACTAGGTCACTTTCAACATGCTGTGATACTGTGATTCACTGTCTCCCACCGAGTCATCCACTGATAAAGTAATCTGTTTCATGGAGAAATATGTCCAATAGCTAATAGCCAATGTCTGTGGAGTGCTTACTCTGTGTCGGTTTCTTGTAACTACTTTACAGATCTTTTGTACAAGGTACCCATGGACCAGGTACAATTATAACCCCCAAGTGACAGATAAGTGCAGATAAGTACAAATAAATACAGAGGCCAAGTGACTTGCCCAAGACACTGGAGCAAATCAAAATCCATGCCTCTGTAATCATTTTGCTCTATTGCCTCTGTCTGGGAGGCTTGATGATTTGGCAAGTAAAACCTTAAATATCATGTTCCATTTTTATATCTCTGACACAAGCGTGGGGCTGTGATACGGGGTAACTAACCTGACTACTTTTGAAAACCCTTATGCACCTGGATGAAAGTAAGCCAGGGACTGCAAGCTCTAGATTTAAGGTTTCCTAGCAACTTTTAAAAAGAGCTTCTTGAATGCAATTTATGTAATGTCAAGTCTAGGATGTAGTCCAGATAGTAACAGAAAAATGGAGATATGTAGAAAAATAGTTCAAGTTGACAAGTATTGGGAGTGTAGTAGTTTTGGGGCCAGCATGTAGACCACAGGAGAACTTGCTGTTTCCATCCCAAAGGGAAGAGCCCTACGTTGCAACTGCCAAGGTCCCTGGGGCAGCAAGTGTGTTCACTGCTTAGTAAAGAAGCATCCTCAGTTTGATAGGATCATATGGGAGCCTTACATTTGGTTAGCCGTTCTACATTCTTGATGTAATGATATTTTCAGGGTGTGGGAGGGTATCAAGCTCTGAAAATACCCTTGGAGAGATTTGCTTATTAAGTTTGGCTTTTTCAATCTCCCTACTACTTCTTTACTAAGCACCAGGAGGTTTCCTTCACTTTTCAGAACCATGTTGTTTTTCCCTTGTCTAATGAACTTTGAAATACTTTTGGATGAGCTATTAAATTTGGGAAAAAATAAACATCTCTTTAAAACAAGGAAGATAATAACAATGACACGTAGAAAAAGCTCTAAAACAGAGAATATCCTCCATTATGGCTAATGACTGGGGGTGGAAAGTTCGTGCTCGCTGTCCAGGATGTAGAAATAAAAGCTGAGGAGGCGCTGAGGCATCTCCTGGATCTCTATAAGCCTCCATCATTTCTGATGAGTAGGGTTGACAGATAAAATATAGGCTGTTTAGTTAAATATGAATGTCAGAAAAACAACGAGTACATTTTGAAGATAAGTATGCCCCAAATAGTACATAGGATCTACTTATACTAAAAATAATGACTTACTATTCATGTGAAGTTCAAGTTTAACTGGGTATCCTGCATTTTTATTTAGTAAATCTGACAGCCCTACTGATGATCCACAATGGAGGCAGTTGAGGAGCGGTACATGCTGGCTCTCGGACAGTCAGGAATGGCTTCAGCAGATCCAGGTACAGTATGAAATTCTTTTTGGAGGTAGCTCAGAAGCCATGGCCAGCCCTTGACTGCAAGTACTGCCTCGGGTTTCCCTGAGGTGGGGTAAACCGTCCTCTTAATGGCCTTTTGGTAAGTCTGGAAGACCATATCCAAGGGGAGCCCCAAAGTCAGTTTCATCCTCACAACCATGTTTCCACTTCCTGGAATTGGCTGCATGTGACTCACAAGAGATAAGGAGGTTTGTGAAAATTGGGAGTGTCATAGCTTGAACCCTTTGTAGGTAAAGTTTTGGTGTTCTGAGAGTTTTAACAGGAGCAATGTGAAAGACTCCAGGTCCCCGGGTAGATAGAAATAATCCTGTTCTACTTCTGTGTATGGGACAAGTCTGTAGTAGCTCACAGAGCAAATATCTGGTCTTAGAAAGACTGATCCAAGCTTGGATGTTTCTGGTGACAAGGCAAGGTCGTGAGTTTGAAGTTCACCTTTTATGGTTGAGGAGACAATGAAGTTGTCAGAGGGGCAATCGTGGAGGAGACGTTGGCTTCATCCATTGTGCAGGCTTGTATATGTGGTTCTATGTAGATTGTGTTTCAGAGGTGGAGCTTGTTTACAATTACGAACACTCTCTGACGTGCTTTTTGGACCTTCATTCCCAGAGCAAGAGCAGTGCCGAGGCCCTAGAAATGCCATGGATACTCTGAGCTGTCAGTGGCATTTCCCAGGTACTGTTCCCTTGGTGCTGCTCCTTGAAATGTGCAAAGGGATTATCATCTGTTTTGTGGCCGGTCCTAGCATTGTGAAAGGAAGCTGCTGCACCGGGCTCAGAGGATTTCGGCTGTGGTGGGAGGAGGAGGAGTAGTACTACGACTATAAATTGTATCACACCATATCTATTACATCTTGAGAGTGGGCTTGGGGGGTTATGAAGGGGGACTTTTATTGTACTTTTATACATTGTCCCCTTGAAAATAATTCAATTTTTAAAAATTAGTTAATTTATTTTGGGCTGCATTGGGTCTTTGTTGCTGCTAGCGGGCGTTTTCTAGTTGCAGTGAGCGGGGGCTACTCTTGGCTGTGGTGCACGGGCTTCTCATTGCAGTGGCTTCTCTTGTTTGCGGAGCACGGGCCCTAGGCATGCAGGCTTCCGTAGTTGTGGCACGTGGGCTCAGTAGTTGTGACACACGGGCTCTAGAGCGCAGGCTCAGTAGTTGTGGCGCACGGGCTTAGTTACTCCGTGGCACGTGGGATCTTCCCAGAACAGGGCTCGAACCCATGTCCCCTGCATTCGCAGGCATATTCATAACCACCGCGCCAGCAGGGAAGCCCAATAATTCAGTTTTTTATAAAGAGAATATTCCTAATATTCTTCCAAAAGTTTAAAAATACATAGTTGGATAACACTATGAAAAATTAACTGACACTTTTTTTATTATTTCTCTTTGCTCCCTGGATTTTTTTCCCCCTCCAGTCAGCTAGGCACTCTGAGTTCACTGCATTAGGAAGGTAAAGACTCAGCAGAAATGAGGGAGAAGAAAAGAAAATCCTCAGCTTTGGAATGTTCAAAACAGAGGCCACAGTAGAACAGGTGAGAATTCTGTGCACAAAAAATAAATCTCGTCTCAAATGTAACAAAGTATTCTTTGCACTGGGAGGCAGGAGAGGGAGGGAGGGAAGGACTGAAGGAGAGAGATCAGTGTGGCCAGGGACATGGAGACTGTGCTTGAGGACGATAGGCCCAGGAAGAGAATCAGAATCTGGGGAAGATTCAGCCTGCACGCGATCATTGCCTCCAGCCAGCACCCTCATCTCAGACCTCGGGAAATTCAGAGAGAGAGTGGGAGTAGGTCAGGAGGGCCACGGGCATAGTCTGTGTGGCAGGGGTTGTGGCCATTCCCTATTTGTGAGGAGTCCCCAGCAATTTGCAGGCCTCTTCTAGAAAATGCTGGCGGACGTCTCTAGTGCTTATGTGAAAGCTTGTTCACAAACCTTGAAAGATACAGATGTAGATGACAGATTAGATAGAAAAATGTAATTAACTAAAACCTCCAGGAAAGGTTTGGAAAATGCCCTTTATTGCATAGGATGTTCATATTGTCATATGATGTTAGACTGAGTGCCGGTCCCTTCATCCTCCTTCAGACCACGGCGTTCTGTCTGCTACTATCCCGAGGGTCCTTTCTTCTCCCTGGAAGGGATAAAACAAATGAGGTAGAACAGGAAGAGACAAGAAGCACTCCAAGCTCTGCTGGTCAGGGTTACCCTCCAGCGTTGCCTTAATGCTCAGAGCCACACATACCACAGTGAGCTTGGCTCCAGATCAACTACCACGCAACGAAGGTTCTGGAACACTTCCATGTCTCGGGGAACCTCATTTCCACGTGACTCTCTTTCATATTCCCCTTTGTCACAGAAGGCTAGGTACAGTGGTCCAGGTGAGATCTCAGCTCAGGCCCAAGGCTCTCAGACCTCAAAGTTCCGGTCCTGCAAGGGCCCCTGTCCTCTCTTCAGACCACTCCTGGCTCTCTCTGCCGACAAGGAGCTGCTGGTGGTACGTCCTCTAAGAGTTGAGGCCCATCGTGCAGACCCTGAGAAAATTCCTAGGAAAAGGCTCCACCTTCTTGTCGAAGTCAACAGAGCTCAATTCCTTTGGAAGTGCTGGGTGTGTCCCAAGTTGATGCAACTGCAGAGCCATTAGGTAAACCAGCACATGTGTGCGGCCCCTTCCCTTAGACTCCTCTGGGCCCTCGTGACATAGGCTCAGAAGAGTGCCAGCCTCAAGCCTTACCTCTTCCAAGGCCACACCGTCTCCAGGATCTTCTGTCCCATGAATCTCAGTTGCTGTGTGGAACTCAAAAGAGAGAAAAGACCCTGCCTCCGGGGTCTCTTCGGGCTGGGGCCTTCTAGCTTCTCTTCCTCGTCCTCGTCGTCCTGCTCGTCCTGCTCGTCCTCCTCGTCCTCAGAGGTGGTCTCGGATTCCACATTGCCCTCCTCCTCAGGGGTGCTCTCGAATTCCACATTGCCCATCCACTGGGCGATGTTGAGATGAAAGACACGGCAGCTGAAGCCCTCCAGGATGCCGAACTTCACGTGCTGCTGGAGGATCTCCAAGGTGGGCAAGACCCGGCAGCAGGCCATGCACCTGAAGCCGGTCTCCATGGTCACCATCCAGTCCGGTGTCTTGGCCCTGGGTGTCTCCTGGACGGCAGGTGGCCCTGATGGGCTGCCTGGCTCTGCCCTTTCCTCATACTCTTTCTCCTCCCCAGTGGGCTCACTGTCAGACAGGAGGCTTTCGGTGGACACATCAGAGGGGTAAGTGCCTACTGTGCACGCATCCTCAGGAAGGGTCACTTCTTCTATCGTCAGCTGCTTTTCAGGCAACTCCAAGGGTTTCTTTGTCTTCCAGGAGACAGCTACACCCTTGTTCACTTGTACCTGCATGTAGTATATTTTCATGCCCCTTTCCTCTTTGTCTGGGTGCAGATCGTTCTTACAGGGTGAAGAGGGTGAGGAGGAGACACAGTGTGATGGGGGAGCAGTCTCCCCTGTTTCCTGAACCTGGGCTAGGGGTGCTTTAGGCTGGGCAGTTTCTCGATGTGATCTCCGGATTCCTGAAAAAGGAAATTAAAAACATCATAACATGCATGGGCCGTGCCAGAAGCTGAGGGAGCAGGTGTGGTAGACGAGAGAGGGACATTTGCATGACGTAGCTATGTCGTGAGCTTGGTGTCTGTTGGCCGTAGGACGGAGCGGTGTATCTGGTGTCATCTGTGGGCTTTTCATGTGCGTGTGGGGGGTTACTGGAGCGGTGTCTGTATACAGGGGTGTGCAGTATGGTGGTGAGGGCTGTGGTAACTGAGAGATGCGGGTGGATGCGTGTACGACGAGGAGTGTGAGTTTGGGAATATCGGTGGTGCATTACTTGTGGAATGGGGCTGTGGTGCTTGGGGTTTCTGTGTGCACTGAGAAGGTATGTGCCTGGAGGGCGGATGTATGTGTGAGCTGTGTGGACCTGAGCTGGATGGTGCTGCTCTCAGGCTGGAGATCTATGATGTAGAACTCTGTCCTTCTCTGGAAGCCAAGGCAAAGACAAAGCCTACATTTTCCTCTGAAGATGCTTAATCTGGTCCCTCTTCCCTCCACCTCAAGCCCAGACCTTTCCGGCCCCTGCTCCTTGACTTCCCCACCATGGTAGTACCAGGATTCACACACCCCCGCCCCAGACTCAGCTGGGATCCACGCCCTCGTAACAGCTCAGCCATCCTGCCCAGGCTCCTCCACAGAGCCCTCATCACCTCTGATGACCCTGGGTTTCCTCTCAGCCTCCCTGGGATCTGTGTGCCTCCTGCCTCACAGCCAAACACCCCCTCACCTGAGGAGCCCCGCGCCCTTACCAGCGTAGATGAGCTTGCGCGGAGAAGAAGCACAGGAGAAGTATGTAGAGGCAGAGGAGACCTCCCCTGCCCCTGGGCTGCAGCCTTGGGCCACCACAGTGGATCCAAGCTGAGGGGGATCCTCTTGTGACTTGGAGATTGCTGAGGGAGGAATGAAAGGCTCAGGGTGGGTTCATCAGTCCTCTCTGTCCACAAATATTTACCGAGTGTCTGGCACGTGTCAGGTGCAGTGAATACACACAGTTGAGACGGGGTTCCCAGTGGATACTCCAGTATTTAATTCAAATCAGTACTTACTCTGTCACTGTCTTGTTGGTAATGTAGGCCTCGGTGGTGACTGTGAGTATGTGGGAAGAGTGAGTGATGTGTATCAGTTAAGTCTGTGGTAAGTGTGGGGTTGGCATGGGGAGCACGGTGGAGATGTGTCTTATCTGTGTCTGTGGCCTTTGTGTGCATGGTTTCTGTTCACAAGTCGGGAATTCTGGGACATGTAACTTTTCCTCATTACATGGTGTGGCTTGTATTTATGGTGTGTGTTCATTCATTGATTCACCAAGATTCAGTAAGCAGCTACTTCTGTGTATCCGGCACTCTTCCATTGTTGTAGTCTCTGGTAACGCTGCGCATTCTAGTAGGGGAAGACACACACTAAACAAAACTACAATAAATATATAATACCTGAGCTGGTGGCAAGTATATAAGGGTTGCCAGACTTAGCGAAGAAAAATACAGGGCACCCAGTTAAATTTCAGTTTCAGATAAACCCAGAATAATTTTCCAGTGTAAGTATTCCCATGCAGTATTTGGTCTTACTTTTAGTGTAAGTATGGCCCGTACAATATTTGGGACATACTGATACTGAAAAATTACTTGTTGTTTATCTGGAATTCAAATTGAACTGGATAGCCCATATTTTATCTGGCAACCCTGACATGGGTTAGTGAGACTGTGGTTTACTGTGGTTTGTACAAAGCGGGTCTGGCATTACTCAAGAATGTGTTACAAGTGTGGTGTGTATGACACGTGACTGGTTCTTATAGAGGTATTTAGCGATGGCTGAAGTTAGCTGTGTTTGTGCGAGAGTTGAGGAGATACATATATATATAGTGTGTGTGTGTGTGTGTGTGTCCTATATATATAGTGTGTGTGTCTATATACATATCTCATCTCCAGCGTTTGGTGTTGGAGGAGAGGATTGTGATACAGGCGGGTTGTATGAGAACGTAGTACAGGAGGGATGCGTGTATATACCTCCATGTGCTGTGTGTGGTTTAATACGGAAGTTATATGTGGGGTGTGTGATACTTTTGCTGTATCAGAGTGTCCATGGGTGTATGAGTTACTGTCTCATAAAACACCCCTACCAAGAGTTCTCTATACACTCTTACATACACCGAGTGTCAGCCAGGTCCAGGCAGGGTGTCAAGAACTGTACCACGCAGAGTTTATATCTGATAAGCACTCTACCCCCATTCATCCTGCTCTTCTCAGCACTACCCCCTCCGCCCACCCCCCCACCCCACCCCCCCACAGGAACATAGAGAAAAATATTCTGAATGGTCAGGGGCAGTCATTGCCTTCCCTAGCCTGTCCCAGCCACTGCCTGAAAATCTGCCTGCTGTCTAGAGCTCCATTCCCAGGGCCCATCCTACAGTCTCCAGGGCCCTGGGCCTGGTAGGAGCTACTGGGCTCTAATCTGGGGCAGAGACCTCTAGCTGGAGCTCTGGGGTGACCACCCCCTCCCAGGGCAAGGTACTCGCCTACATTTAATGCACGCAGGCACCACGTGGCCCGTGGCTCTCAGAGCTCCCCGCAGGACCCTGAGGACATTTCTCACCCTCGCCCACGCGGTCTCAGTCTCTGGAAAGCCCTTCCCTTCCCTTCCCTCGGTCTCCTTTGGGAGATTCTTCCTGTTGAAGGAATAAAACCTCCTTGCTTTCAATATGACACCATCCCTAGGCAAACAATCGTCTTTCGAAGTGCATTCCACTTGTCAAGATATTTTTCAACAGGGCCTTCAGCTCATGGGGCTTCTCTTTCCAGTTGGTAAAAGAGGCCAAGCAACTCATGGGTCTCTCTCAGCATCCTTGCATCCTTCACATCCCCCACCTCATGACCCCAGGGAAAGATCCAAGAGAATAAGAGAGAAATCGGGGACTGAGAAAAGCTGCACCTCTAGGTCTGTGCAAGCAGGATGCAGCCTGCTGTGAGTCCGACAAAGCTCCAGGCCCGGCAGCCCCAGGAGAGAGTCCTCAGACCAGCGGAGCTGACCTCCCATCTCCCAGGGGCATCTGGCCGTTCTGTGCCGTCTCACACCACAGGGAGCCTCCGGATGGCTACGGCAGCATCAGTGAGACAAGGTCTCTCGCTCCCTGCTTCACAGGTGACACGTTCTCAGTCCCCCTCTTCCTAGAGAAGGTTCAGTTTGGCAGAAACCCCTGTGCCCCAGACAAGTTGCCCCCCACATACCTCCTCCCTTCTGGGCAGTTTCCTGGGACTCTTCATTTTCCAGGCGTTTCCTCTTTTGTTGCCGTTCCATCGTACCAACTAGAAGTCTCCCTTAGAAGATGCCTCAAGAGACGTCCAACTCCTCCTCTCCCCTACAGGTTGGCCCTTGTTGGCTCTTGGGCAATCCGTTGAAATGATTCAATACAAATAAAAATAGTCAAGTCTCCTAAATGGCTGAAAAACTTGTACCACTTAGTGAACCAGCAGTGCTGCCTAGTGCTCACCAGGGCTGTTAAGTTTCCAAGGTTGCCAGGCGCACAGCAGGATTCTGTGACCTCAATGATGACATCAGAGCATTCTGTGGACCTAGGTTCAGCACAGTCTCTGCAATAGCACAGGCCCCGTTTTCAAGAACAATTCCTTTTTCCCAGCCGAACCTTTCCCGTGAAAGGGAAAGGTTCATACCATATCCATTATAAATTGTATCATACCGTATCTATTATAAAATGAACATTTTGATTGGAGATCTTTTAATGTCTTTTATATAGAGATTTAATATGAATATTTTAAATGGTCTCCAGTTTCCCTGTGGATTATTGACATTTTAAACTCTGCACTTCAGTTTTCCCTCAATCCCTGTAATTTTGTCACGGTTATTTCTGTACTTAAAGAGGAGTAACAATATAATTGATTTCTTCATTTTTTTCCCATCTCTTTCCAAGGTACTGGATTTGATTGTGTCTTACGAATGAGTGAAAAATGCTAGTCCTTGAGTCAGGACATTGGGCCCTTTACCAAGTAACTCAACCTGTCTGGGCTTCAGCTTCTGTATGTGCGAGCAGGAGGCTTGGCCTAGCTGACTTTTCAAATGCTGTGTTTCTTTGATTCACTCTCACTTACTGATCTGCTACTTAAGAAGAGGGTCTCTTCTCATAAAGTGAGAACAGTCGTTTTCTAATCCTTGGGTTGGGTGGAGTTTTTAGTGGTCGTACTCAGTTTGTTAGTTATATTTACTTTTACGTATGCTTAGCTCTAAATTTAATTTATATGGCTCTTGTGACTATTTTTAGATCTTCTTTTTTTCTTATTTTCTTTTACAGTTTCTAATTTGTTATCGCCAGTGTAGAGGAGCCTGATTGATTTTTAAACTGTATTGATCTTGTATGTGTGTGCTTTGTTGAACCGTCTTCTTCGTTCCTGCTAGTTTATCTGTGGGTTCTTTTGGGTCTCCTAGATAAATGAGCATATTAAATGTAAATAATGTGTTCTTTAGATAAAGTTTATTTTCTTGCATCTCTCTATATAAAAGCAATATGTTGAATTGATTTAAATATTTAAATACTTACATACCTGTTATCACAATCTAACCTTCTTTATCTTCTCTTATTTTCTTCCAATCAATATTATGTTTTCAAGATTTATCCACGTGAATCCATATAGATCTAGGTCTTTGATTTTTGACCGTTTGGTATTATTTCATCACATGCGTATAGCATCATTTATTTTCCATTCAAGCATTATTGGACAATTGGATTGTTTCCCTCCCTTCTCTAGAACAAACAACGTTTCCTAGAATATCCCTGAAGATGTCTGACAGTCGAGAAGGGCCAGGCTGCCCGAAGGATTGCTACTTGCTTTTAGCCACGTTCCAACAGGCCATCTCCAGCCAGCAATTTGAAGCACAGCTGAAATGAAAACTCCCCCAAATGTGGAGGTCGTAGGAGCTTCCTAGAATGTGGGAGGTTCATGATAGGCATCCTGCTGGGATCCCAGGGGAGTCTGAGCTGGCCTGAACCTCATCTTCCTCCTCCACCTCTCAAGAGAAATGTGGAGGAAAGAAGACTTCAAAACCTGTGAGTAGGCAGAGGGAGAGAGATTGGGGGCCGAAGCTGCAACTGAGGTCTTGGAGTGGGCTGTGAGGACGCAGAGCCTCTAGAGAGCCAGGCTCTGCCTTCTGAGCACTTCTCCCCTAAGGCTGCTCGTCATTCAGGTGATACCAGCCATATAGAGCCGACTCGGCCCACACTGTCACAGAAAGCCTTATCAGAATCTCTTCTTCTTCATACACTCTTGTGTCTGTTACTTGGTTATTGCCTTTGGTGCTCCACTGATGTGAACCACAGTCGCCAGGGGATGGAGGACACTAGTGACCCATCTTGCTCTGTGGCCTCAGTCCACAGCTTGAGGGTAAGGGAAGAGGCCAAATGAAGGTCAAGAAGGAAAGATGGCGTTTGAAGAGAAGACCTGAGTTAAGGGTGTCTTCTCAAGGCTTGATGAATGAAATGTAGCTCCAGTACCTGAAGTCCTGCTTGTTCTCAAGGCTGACCACGGGGCTGGGTGCACTCAGTGAAGGAACCGTATACACTTAGTATTTCCTTGCTTGCTCACACTTGCCCTCGTCTGATACACACTCTGCAAGACTGATCTTCCCCTGAAACAACTTTCCACCTGCCACTGTCATCTCGTGAACATTTGCTTCCCCTTCCTAGTGTCCCCCTAGAATGCCATTGCCGCCAATTCATAATTTGATAATCATGCTTCTTACCATAGTCTCAGCAACTTCTGATAAATTTTATTCACTTTATTCCATAGTCTTCACACATCAGTAATCTTCCTTAACTTCCTAGCTGCAGGTTAACCCATTCGGAATCATTTCTTTTTCTTTCTCTTCTTTGGCAAATCCCTTCTATCTTTTAAGGTCTTTTTCTTGTCTCTCTACCATCCTGCCTTCCTGAACTTCTTTTTTTTCCGTTTAAGTAACCTTTCAATCTCCTTCCCCAACTTCCTCATAAACATTGAGAGTTTATTCCTCACACGTTAGACAGCCGTTTATGAGTGGCCACGCATAATGGACTCAGAATGAGTTGGCACCCCCGAGGTACCTGTCTTGCTGGGGAGCCACAGGTGGAGGGCTGGCTGCTGGACACATGTTTGCATGGAGTCAGGCTGAGTGGCCTCAGGGTGTTTGCTCTGCACTTGTGTGCGTTTCTCCCTAGTTGGTTTCCTTGTCCAGCCACCTGTGACCTCCCTCCATCCAGCCCAGGGAATCCTTCTCATCACAGGGGTAGGACGTTTGTCTCGTTTTCCATCACATCCTTTCCCCAAAGTTTGGTTGTGAGTTGCTCCCATTCCAAAGACCTTTCCTCTTTGAAGAGAAGAGAGGAAATCTTTTCTCTCCTTTTCTCTCACTTCACTTCTGCTCTAGTATCTCCTCCGTCCAGAATGGCCCCCTGACTCAAATGGGTGTAGATCCGAAGAGGGCAAGAAATGCCAGCAATTCTGAAGTAATAATACGGATGTATCAGGAACACTTGAAAACCTTTATCCCGCCACATTCAAAAAAATTGCACTTCCAGTGTATTCAGAGTCTCAGTGTAGAAACACAAATGATGTAGAAATTGAATGACACTCAAGTTTTTCTTTCCTCCTTTCCTGATTTATTCTAATCCTCCAAGTTAACATGATTAACTATCTGTTATGTAACCTTTCAGACATTTTCTACACATGCACACTTTTCTTTTTCTCACATAAGAGTGTGAACTAGGTCACTTTCAACATGCTGTGATACTGTGATTCACTGTCTCCCACCGAGTCGTCCACTGATAAAGTAATCTGTTTCATGGAGAAATATGTCCAATAGCTAATAGCCAATGTCTGTGGAGTGCTTGCTCTGTGTCGGTTTCTTGTAACTACTTTACAGATCTTTTGTACAAGGTACCCATGGACCAGGTACAATTATAACCCCCAAGTGACAGATAAGTGCAGATAAGTACAAATAAATACAGAGGCCAAGTGACTTGCCCAAGACACTGGAGCAAATCAAAATCCATGCCTCTGTAATCATTTTGCTCTATTGCCTCTGTCTGGGAGGCTTGATGATTTGGCAAGTAAAACCTTAAATATCATGTTCCATTTTTATATCTCTGACACAAGCGTGGGGCTGTGATACGGGGTAACTAACCTGACTACTTTTGAAAACCCTTATGCACCTGGATGAAAGTAAGCCAGGGACTGCAAGCTCTAGATTTAAGGTTTCCTAGCAACTTTTAAAAAGAGCTTCTTGAATGCAATTTATGTAATGTCAAGTCTAGGATGTAGTCCAGATAGTAACAGAAAAATGGAGATATGTAGAAAAATAGTTCAAGTTGACAAGTATTGGGAGTGTAGTAGTTTTGGGGCCAGCATGTAGACCACAGGAGAACTTGCTGTTTCCATCCCAAAGGGAAGAGCCCTACGTTGCAACTGCCAAGGTCCCTGGGGCAGCAAGTGTGTTCACTGCTTAGTAAAGAAGCATCCTCAGTTTGATAGGATCATATGGGAGCCTTACATTTGGTTAGCCGTTCTACATTCTTGATGTAATGATATTTTCAGGGTGTGGGAGGGTATCAAGCTCTGAAAATACCCTTGGAGAGATTTGCTTATTAAGTTTGGCTTTTTCAATCTCCCTACTACTTCTTTACTAAGCACCAGGAGGTTTCCTTCACTTTTCAGAACCATGTTGTTTTTCCCTTGTCTAATGAACTTTGAAATACTTTTGGATGAGCTATTAAATTTGGGAAAAAATAAACATCTCTTTAAAACAAGGAAGATAATAACAATGACACGTAGAAAAAGCTCTAAAACAGAGAATATCCTCCATTATGGCTAATGACTGGGGGTGGAAAGTTCGTGCTCGCTGTCCAGGATGTAGAAATAAAAGCTGAGGAGGCGCTGAGGCATCTCCTGGATCTCTATAAGCCTCCATCATTTCTGATGAGTAGGGTTGACAGATAAAATATAGGCTGTTTAGTTAAATATGAATGTCAGAAAAACAACGAGTACATTTTGAAGATAAGTATGCCCCAAATAGTACATAGGATCTACTTATACTAAAAATAATGACTTATTATTCATGTGAAGTTCAAGTTTAACTGGGTATCCTGCATTTTTATTTAGTAAATCTGACAGCCCTACTGATGATCCACAATGGAGGCAGTTGAGGAGCGGTACATGCTGGCTCTCGGACAGTCAGGAATGGCTTCAGCAGATCCAGGTACAGTATGAAATTCTTTTTGGAGGTAGCTCAGAAGCCATGGCCAGCCCTTGACTGCAAGTACTGCCTCGGGTTTCCCTGAGGTGGGGTAAACCGTCCTCTTAATGGCCTTTTGGTAAGTCTGGAAGACCATATCCAAGGGGAGCCCCAAAGTCAGTTTCATCCTCACAACCATGTTTCCACTTCCTGGAATTGGCTGCATGTGACTCACAAGAGATAAGGAGGTTTGTGAAAATTGGGAGTGTCATAGCTTGAACCCTTTGTAGGTAAAGTTTTGGTGTTCTGAGAGTTTTAACAGGAGCAATGTGAAAGACTCCAGGTCCCCGGGTAGATAGAAATAATCCTGTTCTACTTCTGTGTATGGGACAAGTCTGTAGTAGCTCACAGAGCAGATATCTGGTCTTAGAAAGACTGATCCAAGCTTGGATGTTTCTGGTGACAAGGCAAGGTCGTGAGTTTGAAGTTCACCTTTTATGGTTGAGGAGACAATGAAGTTGTCAGAGGGGCAATCGTGGAGGAGACGTTGGCTTCATCCATTGTGCAGGCTTGTATATGTGGTTCTATGTAGATTGTGTTTCAGAGGTGGAGCTTGTTTACAATTACGAACACTCTCTGACGTGCTTTTTGGACCTTCATTCCCAGAGCGAGAGCAGTGCCGAGGCCCTAGAAATGCCATGGATACTCTGAGCTGTCAGTGGCATTTCCCAGGTACTGTTCCCTTGGTGCTGCTCCTTGAAATGTCCAAAGGGATTATCATCTGTTTTGTGGCCGGTCCTAGCATTGTGAAAGGAAGCTGCTGCACCGGGCTCAGAGGATTTCGGCTGTGGTGGGAGGAGGAGGAGTAGTACTACGACTATAAATTGTATCACACCATATCTATTACATCTTGAGAGTGGGCTTGGGGGGTTATGAAGGGGGACTTTTATTGTACTTTTATACATTGTCCCCTTGAAAATAATTCAATTTTTAAAAATTAGTTAATTTATTTTGGGCTGCATTGGGTCTTTGTTGCTGCTAGCGGGCGTTTTCTAGTTGCAGTGAGCGGGGGCTACTCTTGGCTGTGGTGCACGGGCTTCTCATTGCAGTGGCTTCTCTTGTTTGCGGAGCACGGGCCCTAGGCATGCAGGCTTCCGTAGTTGTGGCACGTGGGCTCAGTAGTTGTGACACACGGGCTCTAGAGCGCAGGCTCAGTAGTTGTGGCGCACGGGCTTAGTTACTCCGTGGCACGTGGGATCTTCCCAGAACAGGGCTCGAACCCATGTCCCCTGCATTCGCAGGCATATTCATAACCACCGCGCCAGCAGGGAAGCCCAATGATTCAGTTTTTTATAAAGAGAATATTCCTAATATTCTTCCAAAAGTTTAAAAATACATAGTTGGATAACACTATGAAAAATTAACTGACACTTTTTTTATTATTTCTCTTTGCTCCCTGGATTTTTTTCCCCCTCCAGTCAGCTAGGCACTCTGAGTTCACTGCATTAGGAAGGTAAAGACTCAGCAGAAATGAGGGAGAAAAAAAGAAAATGCTCAGCTTTGGAATGTTCAAAACAGAGGCCACAGTAGAACAGGTGAGAATTCTGTGCACAAAAAATAAATCTCGTCTCAAATGTAACAAAGTATTCTTTGCACTGGGAGGCAGGAGAGGGAGGGAGGGAAGGACTGAAGGAGAGAGATCAGTGTGGCCAGGGACATGGAGACTGTGCTTGAGGACGATAGGCCCAGGAAGAGAATCAGAATCTGGGGAAGATTCAGCCTGCACGCGATCATTGCCTCCAGCCAGCACCCTCATCTCAGACCTCGGGAAATTCAGAGAGAGAGTGGGAGTAAGTCAGGAGGGCCACGGGCATAGTCTGTGTGGCAGGGGTTGTGGCCATTCCCTATTTGTGAGGAGTCCCCAGCAATTTGCAGGCCTCTTCTAGAAAATGCTGGCGGACGTCTCTAGTGCTTATGTGAAAGCTTGTTCACAAACCTTGAAAGATACAGATGTAGATGACAGATTAGATAGAAAAATGTAATTAACTAAAACCTCCAGGAAAGGTTTGGAAAATGCCCTTTATTGCATAGGATGTTCATATTGTCATATGATGTTAGACTGAGTGCCGGTCCCTTCATCCTCCTTCAGACCACGGCGTTCTGTCTGCTACTATCCCGAGGGTCCTTTCTTCTCCCTGGAAGGGATAAAACAAATGAGGTAGAACAGGAAGAGACAAGAAGCACTCCAAGCTCTGCTGGTCAGGGTTACCCTCCAGCGTTGCCTTAATGCTCAGAGCCACACATACCACAGTGAGCTTGGCTCCAGATCAACTACCACGCAACGAAGGTTCTGGAACACTTCCATGTCTCGGGGAACCTCATTTCCACGTGACTCTCTTTCATATTCCCCTTTGTCACAGAAGGCTAGGTACAGTGGTCCAGGTGAGATCTCAGCTCAGGCCAAAGGCTCTCAGACCTCAAAGTTCCGGTCCTGCAAGGGCCCCTGTCCTCTCTTCAGACCACTCCTGGCTCTCTCTGCCGACAAGGAGCTGCTGGTGGTACGTCCTCTAAGAGTTGAGGCCCATCGTGCAGACCCTGAGAAAATTCCTAGGAAAAGGCTCCACCTTCTTGTCGAAGTCAACAGAGCTCAATTCCTTTGGAAGTGCTGGGTGTGTCCCAAGTTGATGCAACTGCAGAGCCATTAGGTAAACCAGCACATGTGTGCGGCCCCTTCCCTTAGACTCCTCTGGGCCCTCGTGACATAGGCTCAGAAGAGTGCCAGCCTCAAGCCTTACCTCTTCCAAGGCCACACCGTCTCCAGGATCTTCTGTCCCATGAATCTCAGTTGCTGTGTGGAACTCAAAAGAGAGAAAAGACCCTGCCTCCGGGGTCTCTTCGGGCTGGGGCCTTCTAGCTTCTCTTCCTCGTCCTCGTCGTCCTGCTCGTCCTCCTCGTCCTCCTCGTCCTCAGAGGTGGTCTTGGGTTCCACACTGCCCTCCTCCTCAGGGGTGCTCTCGGATTCCACATAGCCCTCCTCCTCAGCGGTGCTCTCGGATTCCACATTGCCCATCCACTGGGCGATGTTGAGATGAAAGACACGGCAGCTGAAGCCCTCCAGGACGCCGAACTTCACGTGCTGCTGGAGGATCTCCAAGGTGGGCAAGACCCGGCAGCAGGCCATGCACCTGAAGCCGGTCTCCATGGTCACCATCCAGTCCGGTGTCTTGGCCCTGGGTGTCTCCTGGACTGCAGGTGACCCTGATGGGCTGCCTGGCTCTGCCCTTTCCTCATACTCTTTCTCCTCCCCAGTGGGCTCACTGTCAGATAGGAGGCTTTCCGTGCACACATCAGAAGAGGGGTCAGTGGCTACTGTGCACACATCCTCAGGAAGGATCACTTCTTCTATCGACAGCTGCTTTTCAGGCAACTCCAAGGGTTTCTTTGTCTTCCAGGAGACAGCTACACCCTTGTTTACTTGTACCTGCATGTAGTGTATTTTCATGCCCCTTTCCTCTTTGTCTGGGTGCAGATTGTTCTTACAGGGTGAAGAGGGTGAGGAGGAGACACAGTGTGATGGGGGAGCGGTCTCTCCTTCCTGATCCTGAGCTAGGGGTGCTGTAGGCTGGGCAGTGTCTCGATGTGATCTCCGGATTCCTGAAAAAGGAAATTAAAGCCATAATAACATGCATGGGCCATGCCGGAAGCTGAGGGAGCAGGTGTGGTAGACGAGAGAGGGACATTTGCATGACGTAGCTATGTCGTGAGCTTGGTGTCTGTTGGCCGTAGGACGGAGCGGTGTATCTGGTGTCATCTGTGGGCTTTTCATGTGCGTGTGGGGGGATACTGGAGCGGTGTCTGTATACAGGAGTGTGGAGTATGGTGGTGAGGGCTGTGGTATGTGAGGGATGCGGCTGGATGCGTGTACGACGAGCAGTGTGAGTTTGGGAATATCGGTGGTGCATTACTTGTGGAATGGGGCTGTGGTGCTTGGGGTTTCTGTGTGCTCTGAGAAGGGCTGTGCCTGGAGGGCGGATGTATGTGTGACAAAGCGAAAGAGAGGCATGGACATATATACACTACCAAACGTAAGGTAGATAGATAGTGGGAAGCAGCCGCAGAGCACAGGGAGATCAGCTCGGTGCTTTGTGACCACCTGGAGGGGTGGGATGGGGAGGGTGGGAGGGAGGGAGATGCATGAGGGAAGGGATGTGGGAACAGATGTATATGTATGACTGATTCACTTTGTTATAAAGCAGAAACTAATTTAAAAAAATGGAAAACAAACAAACAAAAAAAAAGAGCATCTAAACACCCAAGAAATCCACTACATAACCTCAATATTTATAAAGTTTTAACCAACTTTCAGGAACTGTTTCTGAATATAGTTTCTTTATTAAAAAAAAACATTCACTGACCCGCTAACAATTATTACATGATATAGTAAGTGCAAGAAAGTAAGTTCAGGGGGTAGGTTAAGACTTTGCAATTAAAACATGTCACTTTAAGAACAAAATATATAAAGCAGAAAAACTACATAAAAGTAGATCACAGAAACAAAGAACAAGTGCCACATATGACTGGACAATGATGTTTGCCACTAGCAATAAAGTAACTGATAAGTTTCAAGTTGTTAACTCTTCAAATACTTAATAAAAGAAAAAAATGATAGATGGAAAAAAGGAAAAGCATTTCAAGATAATTCATAAGCACAATTTAGTTTCATTCTACTTCAATGAAACATACATCTTTAATAAGGAAGTGGCATTTAACATGTCTTTAATTACAGTGTATAATTTATACTGATTTATGTGATCACTCTAATTTTGTACTCTTAAAAATGCTCTCTTTTAATACACAACACATTTTCATTTCTAAAAGAAAAAGATGAATTACTGACCAAATTTTTCTTTTGCTTCGGTAGGCTAACTGGTTCAAAAACAGATATAACATTTCCATAGGATGCTGCAATCTTTTAAAAAAGAAAAAAAGAAAGAAAACTTACGGATATGTTAACTTACTTATGAATCAAAAGAACAAAAGAAATTAATAGTATAACTTAAAAAATACCCAACACAAAATTTCTTTCACCAATACTTGAGAATGTCAGTTTTGGGGACTACCATATCTGGATCACAATCCCAGTGCTGTCACTGTGTACCAGCAAGTTAAGCTCTCTGAACCTTAGTTTCTATCTATATTTACAGTATGTATAATATGATCTTCCTAATAGGATTATTTTGAGGGTTGAAATAACATTTGTAAAGCATCTGGTAAAGAATTATCTATATAAGATGCATAGTAAATGTTAATTCCCTTCCTCACAGAAGAAAATGTATTGATGTATTCCTTGTCAAGTACAGAATATGACATGACTTCAAAATCAAGTTTTTAGGTTATCTGTCTTCAAAGTTCAGAATTCTGTCAGTGTATATTTAACTTTTTAGAAGTAAAACTTAGATCTATTCCTTTGTAAACCCTCTAAGGAGTATATTTTTTCAATATTCTATTTTATTTGAGTACCTTTCAAATATTTACTCTTATATCAATGAAGCATACCCTTGCTGGCTCTGTTTTATAAGGTAGCTACTACTATAGCTTGAGTGAGTCATAAATGAAGAATATTAAAACATCAGAAATCAGATAGATATATAGATAGAATGAATGATCGGGGATAAAAATAAGAACACATAATCTAGTGAAGACAGAGTAAGAAATGAGGATGTAACACACATATGGAAAAAAAAAACTTTCAATGGATATTTTAAGGTGTTCTGAGGAGATCTTAGAAGGTAGAAATCATCTGCAGTGACTTCACCTGGGAGTATTTAGTTTGCGCCTTT
The DNA here is from genome assembly GCF_964165515.1 of Mesoplodon bidens. Taxonomy (NCBI): domain Eukaryota; kingdom Metazoa; phylum Chordata; class Mammalia; order Artiodactyla; family Ziphiidae; genus Mesoplodon; species Mesoplodon bidens. The sequence goes on from NW_027671907.1 coordinate 232,823, forward strand.
AAATGTGAATAGGATTTCAAACTGCAGTGAGTGTTCAATTTTAGAAATAGGGCATAGTATGAACACAAGTGTAAATTTTTTTTTTTTTAATATTTATTTATTTGGCTGCTCCGGGTCATAGTTGCGGCACGTGAAATCTTCGTTGCCACGTGCAGGATCTAGTTCCCTGACCAGGGATTGCACCTGGGGCCCCTGCATTGGGTGTGTGGAATCTTAACCACTGGACTACCAGGGAAGTCCCCACAAGTGTAAATATTATAAGAGGTAAAGTATGTTGGGAGGTGACTGACCATCAGCCCAGGTAGAAGAGAGAAATAATGGACATGAGGCCAAAAAGGCAAATGTGAGTGGGTTAAATAAGGTCTCAAACCAAGGTGAACAATTTGAACTTTTCTAAGTTCATGGGAAACAAAGAATGGTTTTAAGCAAATGAATAACAAGTCAAATGCAGATGAATTTTCTTAGGAAAATTAATCTGGCAGTACTACAAATAAAAAAACAGTAATGATAAAATATTGATGCCTATGGTATCAAGAAGCATTTCCTTCTAAAAGGTAAACAGAAATCCCAAGTACCAAAATCTACAAATTTTCGTCTCGATACCTTAAGGAATCATTTGAGTATACTGTTATCTGTGAAACAAAGGAAATTTACCCTTTATTAGAATAATTATAAAACCAAATGACCTCTTCATTCTAACCTGGATTTCATGTAATATAGCTTATTAAAAGATAACTCATATTGAAAATTACTAAAATTAGATTTCCAACATTAACAAGCCCTATGTGAATCTAAATGGTATAAGTAAGTTTTTATATACAATCAAGATTACAGAACTACAGAGCTAGGAGGTCAAACATGAAGAGAAAGGGAAAAAACTCTAAAGGATTTTTAGCATTCCATAATAAAAATCACTTTTGTAGTACAGTGAGAATGAAAGGCATGAACAAAAGAGAGACAGATGAAATACCTGTAACTCTACTGAAAGGAAGGAACATAGGAATAACAAAAAGAACAGTAGTCCAAAAAGTAGGCAAAGACTACAAGAGCTGAAACTCCTTTGTTACGAGTATCTTTAAACTAGGTCCCAAGAAGTAACTTTTCAGAATGGCAGGCTTATTAGGAATGATTACATTAAAAAAAAATAAGGTTGGGCCCATTTTGATTTCTCACACAAAATGTTCTGGTAGAATCATAGCATCAAACAATATACATTAATTAAGTATCTAGCAGAAAAATTAAATTTGCATAGTTCAGCCTAGTCTAGCTGCAACTGTACCTAGGCCTGGTCATCCATGCCTACCTATATGGTGCTATATTAAGCTATATGCTATACTGCCTATAAGTTACAACTCTCCCAACTCTGGTACTATATAGAACCGTATTTAACCTGATGTTAAATCATATGCCCTGTTTCTTTTGTTTTTGTTGCTTTTTTACTTTCAAGGTAACTTTATACTTTCCATGTGTAAACAGAAGTTCAAATTAAATTTTTCATTTTTCTTATAGACTTGGGAGTAAATTATTTAAAAAATTATACAATTTATGTTCATTTTTGTACAAAGTTTATCTAGAAGTTACAAGGAGATAACTTACCTGTTTACAGACAAAAAAGGACTCTAACAAGAATTTCTTTTCAGGGTTTATTTCTAAATAGACTGAAGTTTATTGTCAGTCCTTTCCCTCAATCCAATCAATTTTTAAATAAGTAAGCTTTACACCTATTCTACAGGTAATAAATATTATATTTGTTTGTCAATTCATGGAGAAAACTATGCTATATTTCAAGATTATATGAGAACAGAATTCCTGACAATCTCTAAGATACATCTGAGTCAGGAATTTTGTTCTCTAGAGTGCATCTTAGAGAGCCAAAGAAATCTGTAGCTTCATTGTCTTGGAAACACAGCAAGTCTCTAATTCAATAGGAAATAGATACTTCAGAGACTATATTTACAAAAACCATATTCAAAACAAATCTCATATCACCACAAGATTACAAACCTTGCCTTGTTGCATTGAACAATCTACACATCCTACTTGAATATTTCCATGTTTAGCTCCTGGGATTATTTGCAGTCTTTCAAAATCACTTCCCAGTATAACAATGTCACATCCAGATGCATAAGCCTAAAAACAAACAAAAAAAAGAACAAAGTAAAATAAAAATGATAAAATTGTCAAGAAAATATTTATCATGTAGAACACTGGCGTTAAATATTATGTTTTAACAGACTCATTTTAAATATTTTTTAAGATCTTTATTATTTGAGAATATTCCCCTTTCCTCCCATATATAGTCCCATCAGTCAGTCCTTTCTGCAAAATATACACCAATTCCTTTCACTTTTTCCATCTCCACTGAATGCTACTGCCCTTATCTAAACTACCATAATCTCTCTCCTGCATTACTGTTTATACTCTGACTGCTTCCATTCTTGCTTCCCTCTAATTCCTTTCCACACACAGACAAGAATGATCTTGCAAAAATGTTTATTACACCAAGTAATTTTCCCTTCAATAGTTTCCTCATTGCACTTGGAATAAAATCTCAACTTCTTACCAATGTCAATGCCCTAAATGATTGTCCTAATTCCCCAAATCCATCTCAAGCTACTCTTTCATTCCCTCAATTGGCTCCTGCCCCTACATTGCCCTTCTTTCTGTTTCTTGGGCATAACAATCTTTTTCCACCTCAAAGTGGTTTACCTTCCTTCTATCTGCCTGGTCTTTGTCTAACTAGCTTCTTTTCAACATTCATGTCTCAGTTCCTGAATATACTCATATTGATCAATATTCTTCCCCCCTCCCCTAATTACTTTCCATCACACTACTTTTTCTTCTTCATAGCATATACCACGATTTGTAAATATCTTGCTTGTTATCCATTTCCATTACTACAAGTTAAGGTCCAAGATGAAAAGGTAGGGTTCAAGTTTATCTTGTTCTCTGCCCTTAGATCACAGGAGTTTCTTCCATTTAAGAGTACGTGGCTGTCGTCCTAGAAATTACATGCAGCATAATTCTGAAAATAAAATAGCTATCACAAACTGTTTTCCATCCTAAGTTCTTAAAATTTTAGTAATTCTTTACTTTCTCATCACTTTTGCACATATACATACACCTTACTTAATGTAAAAAATATTATACTTTATACTTCATGACCGTAATTCCTACCAAAGCCAAAATGGTTCTGTACAAGCTACCAAAAAATATTAGAAAAGGGACTTGAAAGAACATACAAATAAATCTGCTCACATTACCAACAAGAAAATGAGGCCCAAATCGGCTGACAACTTCTTAGTGGCAGAGTGGGCTTGAGAACTCTGATCTCTTGATTTTTGATCTAGTGCTATTTTGATGGCAGAACAGAACTTCCCTAATTAAGCATGCTTGTCTGGAATTTTCCTAAAAGGAATTAGGGGAAATCAAGTCTGTTTCTACTAGTGTCACACAGTGGAAAAAACTGGCTCAGTAAACAAACAAAAAACCTCATGATGGTCTGCTCACCTAGGTGTAAATATCCACAATAGGATCATAAGGCTTGTCACGAGACTAACAGCCAGAATAAATTCCAAAAACTAATTTATGAAAGATGTCATTAACAATACTCTAAAATACCTTAATATTTTAGAAACTGATTTTCTCCTGAATATTAAATGTTGATAAAATACTGATTGCCGCTGTTTACCAAAATACTGTATTAAATTTGGAATGTTTACAATGTAGATTTCCTCATCACTAAACAAAATTTTTTCAGTTTCCATTAACTAGAATATATATATATATATTTTTAAAAATGTGTTCATAACTTTGCCTTCTTTTTGTTTACCTGCAATTATCTATCTACTTACAGATATTGTGTTGCACCTATTTTTGTCAATCAGGACTCTAAGTTTTCCTGAATTGAGTTTACATGAATCCTGAAGTACCTCACAAAATTACTGTTTAATTCAACAAGTATTAAACATTTATAAACTTGATAAATGCAAAGTTACCTCAGAAATAAACATCTATCCCTATAGAAAGATGCCAACTTATAATACAAATAAACCTTGATCATTCAAAGACTTATCCAGTTCTGGATTACCCTTGTTCTTTTGCTGCTGCTATTATACTATCACTGCCTGTCAGTTAATTTTTCCTTAGTGACGGTACTAGAAGGTGCAAAGCTATCTATCCCTAGTTTTGGTAAACTTTAAATTGAATAAAAATTATTGATCTTCATCTGGAATATTTCTGTCATTCAGTCCTCACTTTCTTCTTTCAGAGTTATAACTAATGGATGGCAATAAACTGGTAAATGGGGAAAAAAAAAAAAGAATATAACCAGCTGCAGTTCACACTTCATCAGTTGACTGTTATCCTTGGGGCTTATAATAAAAAAACCTCCTGGTTTTCTTGACTACAGAATTTTAACTTTTATAGTTTATTTGACTGTATAATTAATTAAATATAAAATGCATTAAAGACTCAAACTATATTTGTGTTTTGTTCCATTTCTTAATCATTTTCAAGAGTGTATAAACATCTCCTTAAAAATCCTGCTGTGCACAGAATACTGGTTGAATAAACTGTGGTACATAGCCACGATGGAGTATTAAACAGCTATAAAAAGAATGAGGAAGAAATCTATGAACTGACTTGGAGTGATTTCTAGGGGATATTATAAAGTGAAAAAAAAAAAGTAGAAAAGAGCACATATGGCAATTTTTTGTGTGTAAGGAAAAAGGAAAATAAAATACATGTACCTGGCTTGCTACAAAAAGGAACAAAGGGAGAATAAAACTAGGGAAAAGTGAAGTTGGATACCTACAAAGGGGGAGAAGATGGAGTGGAAGCAAAGAATAACACTTCTGGGTATAACTTTTTATATACTTATGACTTCTTTTTAAAATTGAAGTATAACTGACCTACAGCACTCTGTTAGTTCCAGGTGCACAACACCGTGATTCTACATTTCCATACATTATGAAGTGATCATCATTAAGTCTAGTTAGCATGTGTCACCATACAAAGGTATTACAGTATTATTGACTATATTCCCCATGCTCTACATTTAATCCCCATGACTCATTTATTCTGTAAATGGAAGTTTCTATTTCTTAATCTCCCTTACCTATTTCACTTATCCCTCCCACCTCCCCCTTCCCTCCCCTCTGGCAACCAAGTTTGTCCTCTGTGTCTATGAGTCTGTTACTGTTCTGCTGTTTGTTCATTTGTTTTGTTTTCTTAGATTCCACATATAAGTGAAATCATACGGTATTTGTCTTTGTCTGACTTACTTCACTTAGCATAATACCCTCCAGGTCCACACATATTATCACAAATGGCAAGATTTCACTCTTTTTTTATGGCTGAGTAATATTCTACTGTGTGTGTGTGTGTGTGTATACATGTATACACACACACACACACCCCTTTATCCATTCATCTACCAGTGGACACTAGTTATGACTTTTGAAACATGTTAACGTCATACATATTCAAAAAATTGATTTAAATCAATCAGAATGGGGGGGAGGTGAAACAAAGGAACTAAGTACATTTCAAACAAATACTATATCTACACTGAAAGAAAGAAGGCAGAAAGGAACTAAGTAACTTATGAACACAGAATTTGACTATATGTTTGCAGCCTTGGAGAGTGAGAAGGAAAAAACTAGTCTTCCTCCCGTGTTTCTCCTTTGCTCTCACATTATTACCACATTCACAACACTTCTGACACCAGATGTGTGGGGGTTTTAATCACACCAAGCAAGCAATTCTGTGACACCAACTGAGTATCCTACAATTTAACTCAGTCCTGACACTATCTACCTGGAGATAGCATCAGATTCCACAAGTTAAGGGCTCAGCCTTAACTGAGACTGCCCTCCACTTCAGATGCTAATCACAAGCAGTAGGTCCTCAGATTACCCACAACTTCTGTCCCAGTCAAAGGTTCCCATGACCTCTTCCCCCTTGGATTTATTTGCTAAAACAGTGCAGAGAACTCAGGGAAACACTTATGTTTACCAGTGTGATAAAGGATACAGATAAACAGCCAGAAAAAGAGATGGGGCGGGGAGGGGGGCACTTTTTTGTGCTTTCCTCTATCGTTCATTCACTGTAGTCATCTGAGCCTATTTTTTCTTTTTGGCAGGGCCAAATGCGAAGTGCTTTTCACTGGTATCCCATTTAATCCTCCCAACAAATCCTGTGAGATATTTACTCTCATCAATCCATTTTACTGATAAGGAAACTCGAACTTAGACTGAGTAATTGGCTCAAGTCTCAGAGCTAGTATCAGACACAAATGAGACTGAAAGCAAGTTATAACTAATGGGAAAGAACATACTCTTACTCCTTCTGCTATGCTGCCATACAATGCCTTATAAATAAACATGATGTGAATTTAATAACTGTTCCCTAATTTCTTCCTATAATTAAAAATGACTTCTTTTGGGCTTCCCTGGTGGCGCAGTGGTTGAGAGTCCGCCTGCCGATGCAGGGGATACGGGTTCGTGCCCCGGTCTGGGAGGATCCCACATGCCGCGGAGCGGCTGGGCCCGTGAGCCATGGCCGCTGAGCCTGTGCGTCCGGAGCCTGTGCTCCGCAACGGGAGGGGCCACAACAGGGGGAGGCCCGCGTACCATAAAAAAAAAAAAAAAAAAAAAATGACTTCTTTGGATGTAAAGCAACCAGAATTCCCATAACTGCTGATACAAATGTAAAATAAAATGGTGCCACTACTTTGGAAAGCTAAACACAGGCACACTCAATGATCCAGCAATTCTACCTCTATGTTTATACCCAACAGAAATGTGTCTATATGTACACTAAGAGACATGTACAAGAACATTCATAGCTATTCATAAAAGCTCCGAAGCAGAACAAACTCAAACATATAATAGAATGCATAAATAAACTGTAGTATATATATTTTAAATGGATAGCCATCAAGGACCTACTGTATAGTACAGGGAACTCTGCTCAATATTCTGTAACAACCTAATTGGGAGAACAATGTGAAAAAGAATAGATACTTATAACTGAATCACTTTGTTGTACACCTGAAACTAACACAACATTGTTAATCAACTGTACTCCAATGTAAAATAAAAAGTTAAAAAAAATACTGCAGTATAATCATACAATGGAATACTATAAAGCAATGGTTCTCAAACTCTCTGGTTTCAGTAATCCTTTGTACACTTAAGGAAATACTGAGGACAACCACCCTAGCTTCCCCCTCCCCAAGAGCTTTAGTTTGTGTGGGTTATCACTATCAATATTTACTCTTTCACAAAACTGAGAAAATATAATACACTAATTGATAAGGTAATCAAAACTTCCCAACAAATAAAAGCCCAGGACCAGTTGGCTTTACTAGTGAATTCTACCAAACATTTAAAGAATAATTAACACCAATCCTTCTCAAACCCTTCCAAAAAACTGAAGAGGCCATTTAACAAGGCCAACATTACCGTTATACCAAAGCTACACGAGGCACTATAAGAAAAGAAAATTATAGGCCAATTTCCCTGATGAATATAGATGCAAAAATCTTCAACAAAATACTAGCAAACTGATTTCAAGAGCACATTAAAAAGATCTGATACCGTAATCAAGTGGGATTTACCCCTGGGATGCAAGGATGGTTCCATAAAGGCCATATATGACAAGCTTATAGCTAATATACTCAATGATAAAAAGCTAAAAGCTCTCCTCTAAGATCAGGAAAAAGACAAGGATGCACACACTCCCACCGATTCTATTCAACATAATATTGTAAGTCCTACCAGAGCAATTAGGCAAGAAAAAGAAATAAAAGGCATTCGAATCAGAAAGGAAGATGTAAAATTGTCTGTTTGCAGAAGACAAGATATTACATATAGAAACCCTAAAGACTCCACCAAAAAACTGTTAGCACTAATAAATGAACTCAGCAAAATTGCAGAATACAAAATCAACATACAAAAATCAACTGCATTTCTATATGCTAACAATAAACTATTCGAAAAAGAAATTAAGAAAATCCAATGTATAATAGCATCAAAAAGAATAAAATACTTAAGAATAAATGTAACCAAGGTGAAAAGTCTTATACACAGAAAACTATAAGACATTGATTAAAGAAACTGACAACACAAATAAATGAAAAGACATCTTCTGTTCTTGGACTGGAAGAATTAATATTGTTGAAATGTCCATACTACACAAAAACATCTATAGATTCCATGTAATCTCTATCAAAATTCCAGTGGCATTTTTCACATAGGGAAAAAAAAATTCTAAAATTCACATGGAACCACAGAAGACCCCAAATAGCCAAAGCAATCTTAAAGAAAAACTAAGCTGGAAACATCACATTTCCTTATTTCAAACTATGTTGCAAAGCTATAAAAATCAAAACAGTATGGTATTGGCATAAAAAACAGACACATAGGCCAAAGGAACAGAATCATGAGCCCAGACATAACCCACACATATATGGTCAACTAATCTTTGACAAAGGTGCCAAGAATATACAACAGAGAAATGACAGTTTCTTCAATAAAGTGATGCTGGGAAAACTGTATATCCACATACAAAAGAATAAAATTGGACCCTTGTCTTACATCACACACAGAAATCAACTCAAAAATGGATTAAAAACTTAAACCTAAAACCTGAAACCGCAAAACTCCTAGAAGAAAACATAGGGAAAAAGGCCCTTGACAATTAGTGATGACTTTTTGGACACCAAAAGCACAAGCAACAAAAGCAGTAATAAATAAGTAAGACTACATTAAAATGAAAAGCTTCTGCACAGCAAAAGAAACCACCAACAAAATGAAAAGGCAACCTAAAAATGGGAGAAAATATTTGCAAACCTTATCTGACAAAAAGTTAATATCTAGGGCTTCCCTGGTGGCGCAGTGGTTGAGAGTCTGCCTGCTGATGCAGGGGACACGGATTCGTGCCTGGGTCCGGGAAGATCCCACATGCTGTGGAGCGGCTAGGCCCGTGAGCCATGGCCGCTGAGCCTGCACGTCTGGAGCCTGTGCTCTGCAACGGGAGAGGCCACAACAGTGAGAGGCCCGCATACCGCAAAAAAAAAAAAAAAAAAAGTTAATATCTAAAATATATAAGGAACTCATATAACTCAATACCAGAAATGAACAATCCAATTAAAAATGGACAGAAGACTCAGATATTTTTTCAAAGAAGACGTACAAATGGCCAACAGGTACATGAAAAGATGTTCAACATCACTGCTCATCAAGGAAATGCCAATCAAAACTGGATGAGATATCACTTCATACCCATTAGGATGCTATCAACAAAAAGATAATAGATAAGTGTTGGTGAAGATGTGAAGAAAGGGAATCTTTGTGCACCCTTGGTGTGAATGTAGATTGGCACAGCCACTGTAAAAAACAGTATGGAAGAGTCCTGAAAAAATTAAAAGCAGAACTACCATATATTCCACCAATCCAACTTCTAGGATTATATCCAAAGATGATGAAATCACTGTAAGAGATAGCTGCACTCCCATATTCATTTCAGCATTGTTCACAACAGCCAAGATATGGAAACAACCTAAGTGTCCATCAGTGAATCAATGGATAAAGAAAATATGTTTTACACACACCCACACACACAAACACAAAAGAATACTATTCAGTCATAAAAAAGAAGAAAATTCTGCCACTTGTGACAACCTTGCGGGCATTAGGCTAAGTCAGACAGAGAAAGACAAATAATGTACATATGTATTCCACTTATATGTGGAATATAAAAACACTGTACTAATAGAAACATTGTACTAACAGAATAGAATGGTGGTTGCCAGGGGCTATGGATGGGGGAAATGGGAGATGTTGGTCAAAGGATACAAACTTTCAGTTATAAGATGAATAAGTTCCAGGGATCTAATGTACGGCATGGTGACTATAGTTAACAATATTGTATTGTACAGTTGCAAGTTGCTATTAGAATAAAGCTTTAATGTTCTCATCATAACAACAACAAAATGGTAATTATGTGAGTTAAAGGATATGTTAACTAACCTTATTGTGGTAAAGATTTCACACAATATATGTGTATCAAATCATCACATTGCACACCTTAAACTTACACAATGTTCATGTAAACTGTATGTCAATAAAGCTTGGGGGGAAAAAATAGAGAGATGAATCTGTACAGAAAATTCAAACTGGATATCATGCAAAAATCACTTGAAATAAACATATCTTCTTATGGATATTTTTAATAGATTATTAAAATTAATTCAATCTCTAGAGTTTATACAACATGATGAGTTAATAAGCATGGAAATACACCAAATGAAACCAGGAAAACAAACTTTAATTCAAAATGGGCTCTGCACCCAAAGGTCATAGCAGCACTATTTACAACAGCCAAGACATGGAAGCAACCTAAGTGTCCATCAACAGATGAATGGATAAAGATGTGGTATATATATATACAATGGAATATTACTCAGACATAAAAAAGAATGAAATATTGCCATTTGCAGTGACATGAATGGACCTAGAGAATATCATACTAAGTGAAGTCATAGAGAGAAAGACAAATATTGTATGATATTACTTATACGTGTAATCTAAAAAATAATACAAATGAATCCATATATAAAACAGAAACAGACTCACAGACATAGAAAACAAGCTTATGGTTACCAAAGGGAAAAGGGAGGGGGGCAAGTGATAAATTAGGAGTATGGAATTAACAGATACAAACTACTATACATAAAACAGATAAGCAAAAGGATTTACTATAATACAGGGAACAATATTCTTGTAATAACCTATAATAGAACATAATCATATATATGTGTGTGTGTGTATACACACACACACGCGCGCACACATATCTCCAAATCACTTTGCTGGACACCTGAAACCAACACAGTATTACGAATCAACTGTACTTCAATTTTAAAAGTCAATCAATGTAAGTCACACATAAACAAAATAAAGAAGAAAAATAAACAAAATGGGCTGTGTGTGATTTTAAAATAATCCATCTTTACTAAATTCGTAAATAAAAATAACCCATCTACCTGGTTTTAAATAAAAACCTAAGATGTAATACTATACATAACTTTCTAAACCAAAATCTAAAACTAGTTTTATAGATTTTTTCCAAAATAAATTGTTCTGAAAAATTCATTTCAAGGTGCCCTATTACTATCAAAACAATAAGAACAGCACTGGTTTATCAAATAAATTGCCACACTACCTAAGCTTCAAAATTAATATGTATATATTGTAATTGGTACACTAGCTGCTTCTCTCAAAAGATCTGTAATCAGAATAACCTATTACTAAGCAACGAAAATTAAATTGAGAAATGAAAATCCTTTTACTAGGCATATATAATATTGGGTTTACTAACTTTGAGACCAAACAAGGTGCAAAGAAAGAACTGAGTTCATATGTGTGCTTTCAAGCATACAACTGAAACATGATTTTTAACTTTAAATTTGGCAGACAACCTTCTCCAATATTCAAAAATTACCCAAGGCTGCAACAGTCAGCATTCTAATTTGGAAATCCTGTGATTTCTGTACAACACTTAGATTTCCTGTTTTCACTGTTTTGTTTTAACCAACCACACCAGGTAAATATCCCAAAGAATTTCTTCCTGGTATACTTCCTGGTTAAATGAGTTATGTTTGGCATGTTGTAATTAACGTTATTCTCATTTTTTTAAACACAACATTAAGAATTCGTATTACTTCAATAATTTTAAAGGTACGTTAATACTATTTAAGACATAAAATTTTAAAATAGGCTAAATATTTAAAAAGAAGTCCAATTTGTACTCGTAATAGCATATGAGCACCACAAAAATCATTCTCTTTCTCCAGATACAAACAGTATCAAACTTTCCCCTCCTGTATCTCTCCATCCACAAACATTAACGTGCTTCTCCAAAAAAAGAACCTCCTATAAAGGTTTCCCTACAGTGAACAAAACAAAAAGTTAAACTAAAGGATGCTTACTATTACAGAAAGAAGGAGAATGCTAATTCAGCCTCCATTTCTCTACCAACACCCAGATAGCTGCAGTCAGTCTTTTGACTTCTAATCTGGGTCCCCTTGGCTGGGAACACAGAGTTGTCTAATACAAAAGGGAGTCCGGAGTTATTACATGTTTGTTATCCCTCGTATAACAAAGGCATTTGAATTCCAAACTAGAGACAACAAGTCCTAAATATTAACACAATCTGTCTCTTGGAAATTATCTCCCTTTCCAGTTCAGTAAAAACACAATTTCAACACCAAGTATGGATAATCTATTGTATATTAAAGCACATGTCACTAGCATGCACAGAAACATTAGAAAATCCAGATTCTAACTAACTATGCCTGTTTTTAACTTATTATTTGTCTTTTACAAATAAAATTTTTATTCTAAAAACAAAAGTTGTCAACAGATCAGGACCAGGTTGCTCATATACTTTCGCTCTAAAGACAGTATGAGATTAACAAGGGAAAAGGAGTGAGAGAAAAATTCATGTAAATAAAGAAAAATTAAAGAATTTTTGCTTTAGATATCTGACATCTCTCCTGGTTACTCACCTGATATTTATGGCAAAATGCGTAATAAATGACTTTGGAAAAAAAATTTTAAACTTTAATTGAAGTATTTTATTTGGACTCAAATCTAAATTATTAAAAACATTTTTTAAAAAACACAATTTTTAGGGCCTCCCTGGTGGCGCAGTGGTTGAGAGTCCGCCTGCCGATGCAGGGGATACGGGTTCGTGCCCCGGTCTGGGAGGATCCCATATGCCGCGGAGCGGCTGGGCCCGTGAGCCATGGCCGCTGGGCCTGCGCATCCGGAGCCTGTGCTCCGCAACGGGAGAGGCCACAACAGTGAGAGGCCCGCATACCGCAAAAAGAAAAAAAACAAAAAACAAAAAAAACAAAAAAAAACAAAAAAAACACAATTTTTAATTATATAGCAATAAGGCTTCTTTATCTATTAGTCATCAATTCAACCAGTATTTATCAAGCACTTTTTATGTGCTATGCATTATAATGAGTTTAGCCTTTATAATAACTGACATTTTTAAGGGTTTTACAGGTACTAAGCAATGAACTTAGCACTTTCTCATGTAACAACCCTATGAATAAGTTCTTTAGCCCCACTTTACGGATAAGAAAAAAAGAAATTCAAAGAATGTAAAAGAACTTGCCCACGGATACATAACTAACTATAAGGACTAAGTTGGACATCAAATTCAGGTAATGACTCTACTATTAGGTGACACCAGTACTTCAATCACTGTTCCAGGCACTCACAATGAAACTGTGGAAGACATACACAAGGCAAGACAGGTCACTAATGTAATGAAAGTGCAAATAAAGTGCTTTGAAAGTATAAGAGGAAAGGTCACTGCCTACTAGAAGCTTTCTTATTAAGAGAAAAGTCAAAATTGTTTGATGCCAGTTTAAGTAGTAAAAAAGTATCTAATACTTACATATACTAACTATATTAGTAATTTCATATTTTAAAATCAAGAATCCATGAGAAATGGCACTCAACTTCATTTCAATTTAAAACCTATCAGACTGTATTCAGAAAACAGGATCTCATCTCTTGTAATCTTTCAAAACAAGAACAAATAAGTTATCTGCAAACATGCAAAGAGATGAATTACGAATGTAAAGTCTGTCTTTAGAGAAGGCATAATGTAACAGGACAAACAAAGTAATTCTTCAAGTGGGCCTGCAAGAGGAAGATTTCACGTCCCTAGCTCAAGTAAAACTGGAATTTGGAGAGAGTTTTTTAGTCTGCACATACCATCTACCATTAATGTTTGCTCTCTTTCTATGAAAAGAAAAAGAAGCCAAAATCAAAAGAGGTTAAAAACAAAATTCAAGGAGTAAACAACAGATTCTACATTTTAGCAAAGACAGTAATTTCAAGAGAGATAAATTTAAGATGTATATAGTGTCCAGTAGACTGAGGGCAAGAAACTTGGTTTATAACGGAATATCAATTTAATGTTAGAGTCAGGGATGGATTAGCTGCAAAGGAAAAAAGGTGATTGTTAATAAACTATCACCAAAATTATAGAGACCTGGGATCTCTTTATACTAAATAACAACAAAATGTTTATTTTTACCTTATTTCCTGAGATCTGGAAGAAATCTACAGTAGGCTTGGTGGGAGATGATTAAAGCCTGGTCTATCGAAACAGACTCTAAAATTCAGTAGAACTGTGCAACAAGCTACATGATGGTGTAGGGTAGCCTTATCTTTGGTACATTAACTCATCTCTCCTTTAAAATAACAGAAGCATTCACCAAGATTTTATATACACTTAGAAGGATCATCTAGATGTATCAATAGGCCATCATATTGTATATGCTTTGAAGTTCATACCACTGCTTACACAGATTCTGAATGCCTTCTCAGAAAAAGCTGTTAGAACTTACATTTGAGGAAGCACTCATATAATTTTAGGAGATGGCAGAGAATGTAATGTTACCATCCTATAATCTCCCACTAGCAAAATCTTCTTAGGATGATCTTTATTTTCTAAATAAAGAAAGAGCAGTGAGCAATGTTCAACTGCAGGGAGACTATGGTTGCCCACTGAGACCCTCAGAGTTCACTCTCCTCTTGAGCATTGAGGCGAGGTCAACATTTAGAATTAGAATCTCTAAAACTGCTAGTGTCAAGTGCAAGTTAAGGTGTGTATGAGTCACTCTACAGTGGAGGTACAGACTCTATTCGAAAGCAAAGTACTTGGTTGGCACAGATCTAAAAGCACAATTCAGGTATTAAATGCCTACGCCATGTTAAATAATGACTACTATTTTTTTCCTATTATTTATTCCGACTGATAAAGATGACCAAAAAAAGTCAAAATCGTTTGAGAAGAAAACCTGGGGCATCTAGTAAGGTGTTTATTTTGTTTCACTTTTTTATGCAAAATTAAGTTTTAATCACAACTAAGAGATAGCTGTTCAAGTTGTAGCAAAAATCATGAGCGCTATACATATATTCAGATATAGGCTATCATGTGCAATACTGACTTATAGCTTGAAATTATTATAAAAACTATACTTAATTCTTTTAAAAAAACGCTATAGTTAAGGCAGAAAATGTCAATATGCTGGTAAGTAGCAAAAGTTTGGGGCCCTCTTCCTTTCACTATCTGGGGAAAACAAATGAAAAACAAGACACTTTCATTTAAACTTTAACCTGGAATTACCACTACACACCAAAGAGGAATTTTACTGAGAAACAGTAATGCAACTTTTAGTAATTAATGTGAACAATCTAAAATAAATATAAGCCTCCCAGGACTACTGAACTGTTACATATGGAATTCAAAGGATGGCAGGAGTGAACCATTTACGA
Source organism: Mesoplodon bidens (assembly GCF_964165515.1). Lineage (NCBI taxonomy): Eukaryota > Metazoa > Chordata > Mammalia > Artiodactyla > Ziphiidae > Mesoplodon > Mesoplodon bidens. The sequence continues at coordinate 248,197 of NW_027671907.1, forward strand.
AAAACAGTTTTTTCTTTCCAAAGTTATTCCCAGTGAATTTAAAGAAAAATAAGTGAAAAGCACTGTTTTCACTCAGCGCTAGTTGTTGACAGCTACCTGTTTTTAAGACACCCACTCTTTTAAACTACAAAGACACTTGACCTAAACTTAGAGGAAGAAATGAATCCAATCCCAACTATTCCTCAACTTGACAATTAGAGCCTATGGAGTGGGGCAATAAAAAGCCCCCCCACACATTACACACCAACGATTCTCGGATAAACGATTTTAGTAAACCTCCCCAGCCCAACGACGTCAGATTAAAAACTTTAAAAATCCTACAAAACATTTTAACTTCCGAGTTTAGCCTCTGTACATTAAGTAACTCAATGACCGAAGCGTTATTGCCTCCTTCGTTCTCAAAGGCCAGTTCCGCCGGCCCTAAGGAGCTGGGACCTCCGTAGGGGACACCCCGCGAGGGCGACGAGGCTTTCTCGGCCTCTGCCCGTCACTCTGGGCCGAGCCCGGCTGACTCAGGGGCGCGGACTCGCAACGGGCGACGCGGGAGCCTCCCTCACTCACCGTGAAGCGCTGGTCGCCGACGCTGCCCACGGAGAAGCAGTGGTCGCCGGGGTTCACAGCCCCGGTCAGCACCTGGTGCAGGTTCATGTCGGCGCCTTAATCCAGCAACGGATGTCGCGTCCGGCTCATGCCCGGGGTCAGCGGCCGCTTCCCTCCCTCTTTCCCTCACGGGCGGCGGCCGCTCTTGGGAGGAGACGACGGCAGCGCCAGGCGCCAGGAGCGGGAGCCGCTCAGCTGCGGCCCGCAGCTCATCCCGAGCCCCCGCGGGCGAGGCCCGGAGGGGGCGGACCGGCGAGCGGGCGGAGCGCCGCGCTCGTCCGCGCACCTGTCACAACCCGCGCGGGCCCAGGTGAAACTCGGGGTCGACCCAGCGGCCGCGACCCCGGGCCGACTCACCGGCCAGGAGGGACACGCCGTCCACAACACTTCCTCTGGGTTCTGGGTGGCTGGCCCGGACCGAACCCAAGCGGCGCAAGCAGCACCCGCTCGTCCTCGCCCCCCTGACCTGACTCTTCCCTGCTCCGGAGCCGGCCACCCCCACTGGCCTCGGCGCCTCTCTACGCGTCGCTAGGTCCCTTTGGCGGAAATATCGCGAGATTCTCGCGGCGAAAAGGAACACTGCGGGAAAGGGTTGACTTTTTTACCACAGTCTACAGAACGGCAAGTGGAAAACGCCTCTTCGAGTGAGATGTTGGCCAATCCAGAGATCCAGTCCACCTAAGGCTCCGCCCACTGCTGAGGACAGACCAATCTCTTTGAGGCTTGTGAGAGACGGTGTGCGTTTGAATGTTGAACGTAAGGAACCTAGTAAAAACCTAGAGAGCCTTGGAAGTGGTAAGTGTTGTCAAATTATGCTTTAGGTTAGGGCTTAATCTGACTGTTGGGCCAGAAAGCTTAAAAGGGAGAAGTGCATTATAAATGCAGTTGCGGTGTCTTCGGTCCTGGTAAAGACTACAAGCCCCAACAAGCACCGCTCCCCTAGGAGTCGCGCGAATACTCCAAGTGAATGTGAACCCTGCAGTGTCTCTGTCCCCGCGCAATGGTTACCCCGGCCGGACGCGCCTTTCCAGTTCGCTAAAAAGGAAAATTTTGAAAGGTTTAAACATTTGACAGGTACTAAAATGAAGGGTTTTCACCAATGTTTAACTTAACATTCGTTTTGAAGTAGTGCTGTTAACAGTACTGCACCAGCCCTGCGTTGAGCTGTTTTGGAAAAACCTAACAATTCCAGAATGTTTAGTGTCACAGTCTCAACTGTGAGATTCAACTCTAGTTGTATTTTAACACAAGATTTGTATTATTATTGATAAACGTCTGTTTATGTCTCCTCCCAGGTACCCTCTTAGGGACAAACTGTCCTGTATCCCAAGTGTCTAGCGCAGTGCCCTTTCCAACCTAGGTGTTCAGAAAATGTTAAATGAGTGAATGTAAATAGGAACCACCCACCAAAAATAAAAGTAGTTTTTTTTAAAAAAATTGCTGAACTGATTTTGATTTTTATACACTTTTCTTGTGGTAAAAAAACAAAAAACAGAAAGCAAAACAAACACCCCCCCAAAAAGTTCACACTATTACTTGGATAGGAGGAGTACTGGTAATTTTATTTCCTTTTGCTTTCCCTAAGTTTTTTGCAGTGTACATATACTTCGTTTAGCAATAAAAAAAAGTTACTTAAAAAATAAGTTTAAGAAAAGAATCTAAAAATTAGTGGATATATGTATAACAGATATACCTTGCTGTACAGCAGAAACTAATGCAATATTGTAAATCAACTCTAATAAAAACTTTTTAAAAAATAAATTTAAGAGCCATCTCCCTTTTTTTAATTTGAAAGATGTAAATGAATTGCATTATTTATCCCAGCCTCCTCATAAAAATGAGGGATTTAAAACTTAACTTGTCTTAAAAAAAAAAAAAACCTATTTTATTGACGTCTAACATACTTACAGTTTAATTTGTGTTTTAATTATTAATTCAGATTTTATTTTAAATGACTTTAACTTAATTTTATATTTTAGATCTTAAATCAAGCTTTTTCTATATTCCACATAAATTCTGTGTATAGCCCAAAGTTTAACATGTTTACTCATTCTATTCTGCCTATCTTTTGGTTTTGAAGGGCATACTGTTTAGCAGAATAAAAGAAACTAAGGGACCTAGTAGTTAGAAAATCTGAGATCTACTCCTGATCTGTCGTTTGCTGTGTGACCGTGGAAAATGTCTCGTAAACTTTGTTTTCTTCGTCTGTAAAATTAACAAGTTTAACCTGATTATCAACACATTTTGCTTGGCATTTTTATTCCTGATAAACATCTGTTCGTTTTTTTTTTTTTATTCAAACAGAAAGTCACAAAAATTATAATCATCCTCATCAGTTCACTCAGTCCCATGTAATTAATTTTTTTTCATCTTGATCTTTTGTTAGCACTTTTATGAATTCATCAGTTTTCCATTAGAGTTCTGAAAATGCTTATTCATTCAGTTCAGCAGTATAGTCAGTTACCAGAAACCTGTACTTGTCGGAGTCTTTTCCATGAATTCCTTGAAGATGAAACCCTTTTATAGGAACATTTTTGCAAAAGCGTCAGAGTACACCCAGAACTGTCTGTAAATGACAAAAGACTTTAAAATGACCATGGTTAAAGATTTGATGAAAGTTCATAATAATGCAATTTACAAGGAAATTTAGTTATCTGAGATATACATTTTAAGGTAATAACTAGAATTATGACTTATACCAGAACATATAAGATTTTTAGAAATTTCATGTAATGTCTGAAACATTTATATTAACATATTTCCATACAAACATCTGTTAGTGTTTATTAAATTCCTTCATCCTTGAAATAAACAAGAGTTTGACTCCTGGCCTAATCAGTCATTTAGACAAGTTGCTTAATCTCTTCGTGCTTTACTTTCCTTATCTATAAAGTGGGGATAGTAATAGACTTTCTTCATACAATTATCATGAAGATTAAATGAGCACAGTGTTTAGCACATAGTCAGAATTCAATAGATGTTAGCTACACATTATTATTATTATTAAATTGAATCTAACCTTTTGACATATACTTATTCCTTCTAAAGTTTTCCATATAGTGTCAAACCTCAGTCCAAATCAAATTTTCCAGTGATGTTTGAGATGCCACAAATGTTCTGAGGCCATCCCAGTCTGTATCCAAAACTATGGGACTACAGTACAACAACTAATGAAAAGTGAGGACATTCCTTTTACTCTTATTCAGAAAAAAATGCCCATTCAACAACCTATCTTTGATGTTTAGCAGATGAACTGTTTCAATGAAACAACTAAATCCTTTTACTATATCTATTTATTCCACTACAACTACGGCCTGCTGTCTGGTTTTATATAGTCCTTTAGCTGAGAATGTTTTTTACATTTTTAAATGGTTGAAAAAAATCAATAGAAGAAAAATATCTCATGATACATGAAAATTATATGAAATTCCCATGTCCATTAGTAAAACTTATTGGAACATAACAATGCATAGGCATTTAGATATTGTCTATGGCTGCTTTCACACTACAACTGCAGAGCTGAGTAGTTTCAACAGAGACTATATATCCTGCAAAGCAAAATATTTACTGTTTGGCCCATTAGAGAAAAAGTTTGCCGACCCCTGATGTATAGGAAGGATCCTCTACTGCTCTATGATCTATGAAATAGTTTTTGCTGTGCAGACTGGTTGTTGTACTGCATGACCACTCAGCTTAATTAGTAAAACATTTCATGTTGATGATTACACAAGCATCTTTAAATACATGTATTATATCCCTGATTGCCCAATATTTATCATAGCACAGAGTAGATCCTCACTAATAGTTGAACCCTGAATATAGACAGGACCTGACTTACATATATATAAAAAGAGTCCCTGAAGAACTACCTTGGAGAAGTGGCCATAGACAATCCCTTTACTTTCAAACTGCTGCTCTTCATAGATCAGCCTGTAATGTCACTCACCTCCCGCTTAACAAGGTTCTATTCAATCCTAAATCCAGTCCTGACTTCTTATGCAACTTGAGCATAACTCTGATCTTGTAGCAAAATTAGTAAGATAAGGAAATGGAAGAGATGGAGGTAAATTATGTCTTTCATCCTCCCTTCCCTGTCCCCTCTGCCCAAAGGCCACAAGTCCACCTCCTAACACAAAAAGTCCAGGGGAATTCTTGAATCTAACTATTCCCTGAACTGTAATTGAATTTTGTTATTCTGTTCTTTGGATGCTCAAAGGCTATGTGCCTTTGTGGTTTTTCCCTTTAGTTTCTTTCATTCTTTTTTTCCCTGTAGTTTCTTTAGTTTTATTCTTCAGCTTTATTTCTAAGAAATAAAAGAGGAAGGATGGGTCTGAAAAAGGAAGTCTTTTTTAAAATAAAATTTTGCCTTATTTTGCCTTATTGCTAGCAACAAAATCTCTTAGAAAACCAAAGTACTGTGGTTTTGGGGACTGGCAGGACAAAGGGATATGCTCTCTTCAGTGCTGGTCTTAAAGGGAAAGGGGACTTTTATCAGACTTGAGGGGTGGTTACAGTGTAAGGAAAAGCAAACAGGCTAAACTCTGAGATTTTTTGGGGTGGGGGAGGAGCATATAGGAAGTCAGCTCAGATGGAGAAGTAATCATGCCTCTTTCTCACTAGCTTATTTACTGACATCCCTGTCATTACCCTCCTCCCTGCCATCCTAAACTCATTAATATAAATCCCTTTCCTCCTAGGGCCTGTGCCAAGGGACCCACCAAGAGGGGCTTCCATCCCCACAGCCAACACCCAACAGATGAGGGAGGTCAGAAGAAAAGAGTTCCTAATCCTATAACAAAGGCTGAATCAGGGGGACTGTGTTGCTGGAATTTCATGTAAGTATTCTGAACTCGTTATCTCACAAAAATAATGAGGATCTCTGAGCATCTAAGATATTGACTGCCCCAGAAGCCTGCCTGTATTGCCAACAGCAACCTTACTATAGCAAACTCCATCAAGAATGTTACAGGTTAAATAGATATTTGAGCAATGGTATAGGACCCTAGCCATTATTTATAATACTGTTACTATAGAAAAATTAATTCCAATACCTCTAATATTTGAAGATTAAATACTATTGGCCATTAAATACTATTGGCTCACCCTCACTTGCTCAACTGGAGGGTTTTCCACCCATAAACAATTAAAGGGCAATTTTTTATAAAAGCTAGTGTTTATTAAACACCCGCTCTGCACTGTAATAGGTATTTTATTTATCTCATTTAAATCTCAACAACACTCTAAGGGTAATATCTCTGTTTTACAAATGAAGAAACCTAAACTCAAAGAAATTAAATAACTTGCCCAAGGTCATATTGCCACCCAAAGATTTGAACTCAGATCTCTTGGGCTGCAAAGGCCCTTTAAGTGTTCCCCAAAGCCCCCTGAATCCCAAAGCGAATTCAGTCAGGGCCTACTATTTACTCCCTAGCTGGCAAGATAAGAAGAGACAGGACTTCTTTAAGTTGAGTCTTCAGTGATCAGCTGGTAAAAAGAACCATCTTCCCAAAACAATTTTCTCCTCCTTCCTCAAGATGGAAGGAAAGCTCACCTCCTTACCTTGACCCACGCCCAGACTATAAAGGGCAGGTTTTATCAAATGGTAAAATAAACATCTCCAACCAGAAAACTCCCTGATACACAGACAATTATAGGTGTTCACTTGGTTAAAGGCAAATACTTCATGGAATGTTTTGGAACTACCAATAAGTCACATGCATCAGATTATGGGTCTTCTAACACCTACTGGAGTTTTCATTAAGGGGGAAGCAGAAGTCAAGAGATGTAATTTTGAAAGGCAAAGGAGAGGCCATGTGGAAGACAGCAGCAGGCAGTTTTGTTTAGCCGGGAGCAACTTGAGAGCATTGGGCTCTGGGACAGTAATGAAGTGGAGGGATTATTCTAATCAAAATCCCGGCAAGTTATCTGTGGACGTTGACAAATTGACTCTAAATTTTTATGGGAGGCAAAATACCCAGAATAGCCAAAACAATATTGAAGGAGAAAAACAAAGCTGAAGGACTGATGCTATCTGATTTCAAGACTTACTGTACAGCTACAGTAATAAAGACAGTGTGGTTTGGGGGAAAGAAAAGACAAATAGATCACTGGAACAGAACAGAGAATGCAGAAATAGACCGTGATCTATAGTCCACTGATCTTTGACAAAGGAGCAAAGGCAATACAATGGACCAAAGATGGTGCTGGAAAAACTGGACAACTATGTGCAAAAAAATTAGTCTAGACACAGACCTTACACCTTTCACAAAATCTAACTCAAAATGGATCACAGGGCTTCCCTGGTGGCGCAGTGGTTGAGGGTCCGCCTGCCGATGCAGGGGACACGGGTTCGTGCCCCGGTCCGGGAAGATCCCACATGCCGCGGAGCGGCTGCGCCTGTGAGCCATGGCCGCTGAGCCTGCGCGTCCGGAGCCTGTGCTCTGCAATGGGAGAGGCCACAACAGTGAGAGGCCCGCGTACAGCAAAGAAAAAAAAAAAAGGATCACAGACCCAAAATTAAAATACAAAACTATAAAACTCGTAACAGATAACATAGGAGAAACCTAGATGACCTTTGGATTGATGACGACTTCTTAGATACAATACCAAAGGCATGATCCATGAAAGAAACGATGGATAAGCTGAATTTCAGTAAAATAAAAAACTTCTGGTCTGTGAAAGACAATGTCAGAAGAATGAGAAGACAAATCACAGACTGGGAAAAAAATATTTGCAAAAGATACTTCTAATAAACGATTGTTATCACAAATAAAGAACTCTTAAAACTCAACAATAAGAAAACAAACAGCCTGATTGAAAAATGGGCCAAAGCCCTTAAAAGACACCTCACCAAAGAAGATATATAGATGTCAAATAAGCATATGAAAAATGCTTCACATCATATGTCATGAGGGAATGCAGAATAAAACAACAATGAGATACTACTACATGTCTATTAGAATGGCCAAAATCTGGAACACTGGCAACACCAAATGCTATAGAGGATGTGGAGCAACAGGAACTCTCATGCATTGCTGCCGAGAACGCAAAATTGTACGGTCACATTGGAAGATAGTTTGGCAGTTTCTTACAAAACTAAATGTACTCTTACCATGCGATCCAGCAATCATGCCCCTCAGAATTTACCCAAAATAGTTAAAAACTATTTCCATACAAAAACATGCACACAAATGTTTATAACAGCTTTGTTTACACTTGCCAAAACTTAGAGGTAAACACTCTGTCTTTCAGTAGGTTAACAGGTAAATAAACTGTGGTACATCAGGAATGTGGAATATCATTCAGTGCTGAAAAGAAGTGAGCTGTTAAACCATGATGAGTCATGGAGGAACCTTAAATGCATATTATTAAGTGAAAGAAGTCAGCCTGAAAAGGCTACACACTGTATGATTTCCAACTATACGACGTTCTGAAAGAAACAAAACTATGCAGGCAGTAAAGAGGTCAGTCATTGCCAGGGGTTGGCGGTAAGGGATGACTAGATGGAACACGGAGGCTTTTTAAAAGCGTGTTGAAAATACTCTGTACTGTCAAAATGGGTACATGTCATTCTACATTTGTCCAAACCATGGATTTTGGTGATTATGCTGTGTCAGTGTAGGTTCATCAGTTGTAACAAATGTAGCGCTCTGGTTAGGGATGTTGATAATGAGGAGGCTGTGCATGTGTGAGGGCAGGGCTATTTGGGAAATCTCTGCTTCTGCCTCTTAATTTTGTTGTGAAGCTAAAACTTCTCTAAAGAAACTGTCTTTAAAAAAAAAGAGGGGGTACTATGATTCGGTAAATGATCAGAACCTACCACTTCCTCCTAGCTGAAACAGTAAGACAAGATAGGGAGGTAAATGAATGAACAGACATTTGGGGAATGTTTCTCAAACATAGGAAGGAATAATTACAAAAGACATATATTCTGAAAGCAAAGAAAACAGAAGATGTGTGCACGGGGGAAAAAGGTTTTTTACCCAATTAGATTATAAAAAAAGCTTATCAGATCTATGCTTGCACTCACTCATGTATGTATTATAGAATAACTGATGAGGCAGGACACAAAATTTTCCCATAAAAGAAACTGCCAGCCTCTTTTCTGCCTAGGACAACATAGCAAGTACCCTTGAAGCAATCTATGTCTAGGTGAGAGTCACTTGAGTGGCTCCTTTAATTGTGCAATATAAGCTGAGGCTAATTCTGCATGAAGATGGGGGAGTGAAGTTGAGTCATACACTCTGTCCACCAATATCTAATTAAGTAACACTCTCTATATAAATCATACATATTTATTTATATATATAAATAAGTATATATAAATAAAAGTATATATATATATATATATATAATTTATTTATTTATTTTTGGCTGCGTTGGGTCTTCATTGCTGCACATGGGCTTTCTCTAGTTGCGGCGAGCGGGGGCTACTCTGCGTTGCAGTGCATGGGCTTCTCATTGCGGTGGCTTCTCCCGTTGCAGAGCGTGGGCTCTAGGAGCACGGGCTTCAGTACTTGTGGCACGTGGGCTCAATAGTTGTGGCTCTCAGGCTCTAGAGCGCAGGCTCAGCAGTTGTGGCTCACAGTCTTAGTTGCTCCAGGGCATGTGGGATCTCCTGGATCAGGGCTTGAACCCATGTCCCCTTCATTGGCAGGCGGATTCCTAACCACTGCACTGCCAGGGAAGTCCCAATATAAATTATTATTATTATCTTTTACCAGCAAAATTTTTTTAGTAACAGCTACGTTAGGAAAGGAACAGAGATAAACCAGAAAAAGTTACAACCAATATACAAGTGGAAGATTTTGCTGAAGCTTAGTGTGGCTCTACTTGTATTTACCAGAAGCAATCCTTGAAAGTTAAAATCAAATCATTAGAATTCTCACAAATAATCCCAAATTTAGAGAGAAGTGGACTGAGAGTATATCCTTCTTTTTTTCCTCTTCTACCTAGGGAAGTGGAAATAGCTGTTATATAGGGTTGGATGAAAAGAGCAATGAACAGCCAGAACCTGGGCTGCCTCTCACTGGTCAACGCTTAGGCTCCAGGGCCCTACACTGAACTGGGGAAATGGCAGTGGGACTTCCCATGAAAATGGGATTATGAGCCTGGCAAGTATCAGAGAGTACACTAAAAGGAGATTACATAAATCTACAAAATTCCATCAGAGTACATGCTATTAACCTCTAGGCTATACTGCTCATTTTAGGTTCCCTGGCCACAGTGATTGACTCAGGGATGGACCCCTGGGTCAATCAGAACCCTTCTCTGGGATTTCTCTGCTGTAGCTGGCAGGGAACGGTTACATTTTGAAAGAAAGGACCACCATCTCTGAACATAGAATGATGTCTGAGTGTTTTAGGGAAGAACAAAGACAGAAAAGTAAAGTTCATTTTTGATTGGGAATAAGAGGATGTCATGACAATCTCACTTGAACCCTTGGTCCAGTCCTGTGTAGTGCCCATCTTACCCAATTATGTAAGACCAAAATCTTCCCCACCTGCTTCCCCCAACCCTTAAATTAGTTTGAGTTTTAATTCTGTTTCTGTCACTTTGGATCACAAGGCTAATACATGGTAACGTATAGTCCAACCAGCACGAGAGTTCCAATTTTCCTGAATCTTTGGGAAATATTAACATGTGAAGTAGCAGAGGGAACAGCATTAACTATGGGAGAAAGGTAAGAATACCATTCCTGAAAAGTGCTTTTTACATAATTCAACATAACTTGGTTCAATTCTTGCCTGTAGGATTTTAAAAAATAAAAGTATAGACACCAGGTAGAAAATTAATTCCACAGAAAATGTATAATAGAGCTCTGAGCAAGTAAAAGAAAACAGAGTTGAAAAATGAATAAATTACTTATTCTGACTTTACCTGCTGATTTTTCCTTTCCATACAACAGAGGAAAGAAAAAGAGAACCTTTTTAAGAGGGAAATTCAGTAAGCAGCTTTCTTAAAAAAAACACTTTTCTGTAGCTGAAATTGCCAGGAATTCAGATGGCCACAATTTTCCTGTGTTCTAGAAGTACATTGCCATATGCTCAGTGCAGAGGCTTTTGATTATAGTTTCTGGATCAAAAGCATCCACAGAGAGAGTTCCAGGTTGTAAACAGTGCTTCAGTTAAAGCACATCTGTCTGAACCAATAATGGATTTTTAGTAAACAGGACTTTTTTCTTTCTAAATCTTAAGAGCCAGAGGTAGATAAAAGAAATGCCCTTTTGCTCTACATGAAAAGGTCACTTTAACAGTATTTATTTCTGAAAAAAAAAAATCCTCAAGTTTGTGATTTTCAAAAAAATTTAAAAATATATAGGATGTTATTTTTTACCTGTTTCTAAATTTCTCTCGTTGATAATGACGTATGGTGTCGAACATGGTACATTTGTTTGCTTACTATTCTTCCTAGAAAGTTGTTATCTTGGAAAAGAAGGGAGATAAGATTTTGAACTTTTCTCATAGAAGAGTAGGAATGGAGACAGGCTGCTCATTGACAGCATTAGATGACTGGTGTTTTACTAATGTGTGAAACATAAGGAGACTATAGCAGGACAAGCCATTTTGGGTAGGCAAGACTAAGACTAATTTCAGTGTTTGAAGTAATCGTGGGACACCCATAGTGGAAGATAGTTGGAGAAATGGGATTGGAGCTAAGGAATGATTACAGAGCTAGTAATATAAAACCAAGAAAGAGACATTAAAAGTATCAGGAGTTGACCCTCAGGAAGAAAGGTGGTTTCTAAGGAGAGAGGGTGAAGAAAGCAAGGAATGAAGAACCAAAAACTAAAGCTTAGTGACTACCCAATAGTAGTAATCAGGGGTCAGCTCCTCTAATGTAGTCAGGCGGATGGGAGAGGCATCAAGGAAACATAGCAGGGACTTTAAGAAGCATGTTGCTTGAAAAACAGTATGCTTCTCAGATTGTGAAAATAATTAGTCTAAGAAGAGAGCATTGGTATTGGATTTAGGATTTTAGATCACTGGTGACCTTCTAAATGCATAAAAAGGACATAAGGAGGCATCAACTGGCAGCAATATCTATAAATTGTCTTTGCCTTTGTACTTATTGTCCTTTTCTCAAGGCAGAAACTGAAAGGAAAACTATGAAGAAAATTACAAGGCTTGGAAGAATTAGCCCACCATGAGGGACTCAGTCCTTCAGCCAAGCCTTGAATCTGACTTGGACACTGAGAGCTCTATAATAGATGAAGACAGTATCTTCCTTTTTTTCCTTGCCTTCCTTCCTTTTTCTTTTTTCTTTCCTTCCTTCTTTCCTTTCCCCCATACTTCTTTTTAAAATCTTTTTGTTTTAATTTTTGTTTTAGTTTTCCCCAATATCTAGAAAGCTCTGACAGGGAAAGATGCTGACTGGAGAATACTTAGACTACAACTGACAAAAGGGCAATGGTTTCCTAGGCTTCAGTCAGAGAACAAGTTCTTTGTAGCACTGGCTCTGGAGCACTGTCCTGAAGGGTCTAATTAGTTTGCTTCTCTGACCTTGATTGCTACCTTTTGAAGAAGCCTTAAAGCCTGTTGAGTCTCCTAAGCTTGCCAAGCCCTGCTGCGGTCAGTCTAGTCAGCAATCTTGCCCTGCCCAGGCCTCTTGCTGTCTGACCACACTGCTTAGCTAACCCCATTTGGGTCACGCCCTATTGCTTATGGCTCCTTTGGAAAGGCCCATCTAAGAGCTACCTCCTTACATAAATGTAAAGACATTAAACGTTCTTGATGGAGTTTAAAAACCAAGGATATAAGGAATCCAGGGTGGAGGGGTTGGAATGGTCAATGGTAAGTGTAGAAATAGAGACCTTTGGTTAGAGAGGATAGAGGCGGGGCAAGAAATGTTCAACCTGATAGTTTTCACCTTTTCTGCAAAGTGGGATGCTAATCCTTTCCAAAGAGGCAGTATGAATTTTATAATATATGAATTGTGTCTCAATAAAGCTATTTAAAAAAGGAGTACATGTAAGAGATGGGATAGGATTAGAAACTTATTGAGTTTTAGAAGTCATATTCATATTAATATGGCAGTTCCTAGTTAGGGATCCCTTTAATGATGTTTCTATATAGAGCGACTGCAATTGTCTATATGTTCCCCTCTTCCTTTCTTATTGAAATATTAGATTGCTCCAAAGGTTTCCACAGAACCTTTTCAACTTTCTGGCAGTCATTCCAGGGGAGGAACAAATGGAACATAACCATATGTTTCCTTATCAACAAATGTAAACATGACAGATATAGTAAATACTCTAATACATAAATAATATTTATATAGTCTGTTTTAGGCTGTACTTAACAGACTAGGCAGCCAGTGGTGGCTTAAATAATAAAGACATATAAGTGTGTCATACAATAAAAATAGTTCCAGGATGGTACAGCAACAAAATGTGGGATTTCTCCTGATGGGCACACGTTGACTATAGCAGCTCCAGATTTTTCCTCACCAGAAAACAAAGCAGGAAGGATGGGGAAGGAAAGAGGCATTGTCCTCACTTTCTACTTTTCTTTTACCAGTGAGGAAAATCTTTCTGGGAAGTTACCAAGCAAACTTCCTATTGTATTTCCATGGCCAAAATTGGGTCACATTGCTAACACCTAGCTTCAAGGGAGGCTGGGAAGTGAATGAATAACTGGCTTTTTAGCCTTAGATAGAGAAGTACAAGAAAGGAGGGGACTGGAAATGGCTTTTAGGTAGGCTACCAAACGGTCTGCTACATTATTCACTGGGAAAAAGTGTAATACAACCAGAAAATATTTGCTTGAGGAACTTCCAATATGAGCAGATTTCATTTAAACTGAGATAAAACTCAAAAACTGAGGACTAAGACAAGAAAAATCTCAGACTTGAATAGCAAACAGAACTTCAAAAACCAAAACATGAGCATATGAAAATATTTTATGAAAATAAAACTGTTTAAGGTAGCTTTGTGTTTTGGATTCCAGTCAGTTTGGGAGAACTACAGATTTCTTGTAGTAGCAGCTAACTTTTCCTGGAATTCTCCTGTATGACCCCCAGATATATACCTAAGGGAACGAAAGGCATGGATGTTTCTATCCCAAATAAGTTAGCTGAAAGTGTTTCTAACAACTACTCCTAATTATGATATTTGTTTTTCTTTTCATTCAGTTTTGAATTGGGTCACATTAAGCATCTCTATACTTCTCAATGAGGTTTTAAGTAAAACACTAAAAAAGTGCTGATATTTGGGAAAGTGTAACCTAATTTTTCAGACCTTGGATCCCTGCAAAACTCAAAAACTTAGAAAAACAGAACAACTGTTTTTCGTTCAGACTGTGACCATGTCATATGTTGTGAAGGAGTACTACTAATTAGTAACTTCCCAACTCAAAGAATATTCATTGTACTGTGGCTGAGGGCCTGCCATATCAGTAAACAAAGATGTTGAGGCCATCTAGCCATCAGCCACTGCAGCTGTCCCCGACTGTGCACCCTGAGGGGATTCAGGATGGAGAAAAGCAGGATACTGGCCCTAGATAGTTAAGGTGCATATCAAAGGAACAATTTCAATAAGCCCAGACTCTTGCATCTTCCCATATATAGAAAAGTGCTAAATTCATTAATTTGACATGTCTGATTTTCTTTAATTAGCAGTAATCTCTTCGTGTTCCAACTACCTTTTTTTTGGGGGGGGGGGCAAAAACTTTTAGGTTGTGCAATATTTTTCAGTTGACAGTACCTTTTTATTATATAAATTGAGAAAAAGAACCACACTGGTTTTTCAATGTTATTAATGAATGAAGAAATTGTTCATAATTCTAACTTTGAGTACATTGACCCTTGGATTTTTACTTTTAAAAAAGGAAATACAGGACTGATTAAAAAGAGTACCCTATGCACTATTATGAGAGTCTATAGTATAGAAAAGAAGTTATTTAGACACATTCAAACCGTAGGCTTCAATTTCTGTCTTTTCCAGTGTATCACAGCTGACTTCCTCTAAAGATAAGTAGGAAAAGTTATTACCAGATTCTGCTTATAATTAAGAATATTCTTTCCAAAGATTGTACACAAAAGACATTAAAGAAGAAAGAAAATTCACAAATAAGAGCCTATGGAAGGGACTTTCCTTGCGGTCCAGTGGTTGGGCCTCCAAGCTTCTACTGCAGGGGGCGGGTTCCATCCCTGGTCAGGGAACTGAGCCCCACATGCCTCACGGCACGGCCCAAACAAAAGAGTCTATGGGGATCCACTCAGAACCCCAGAGGTGGTATAAAGATTATTTGAAACTAAAGACATTTGAGATTCAACAGATAAAGAAAGAAGCTGCCTTGGAGCTTCTTTTATTAAAAGCAGAAACTTTTGGGTAATGAGGTTGCCATAAATTCCCTCTTCTGGCAGCTTTTACTCCCAGGAAGGAAGCCAAGAGTAAATCTATTATAAATCCCCTCTCTGGTGAGATTTATAACCTTTAAGAGGAAAGACCATGGGTACCTGCTTAGAAAAACATTATCACAAACTTCTATCTCTCCTTTGTTCTCCTAAAACCCATTTGTCTCTCTTAAATAAACTTATAATTCTTCCCAAAGAAGTCTTTTCTCCTCTCTCCTTTTCTCTTACTGAGTCAGGTATATAAGCCTCTAACTTCAACGACTTAATGAGCTAGCTACTTCTTTTGTTAGTTCCATTATGCATACAAATATACTGTTTTTCTCCTGTTAATCTGTCTTTTGTCACTTTAATTTGCATGCCCCCAATTAGTATACGGAAGAGGGTAGAGGAAAAGTTTTTTTCCTACCCAGCAAGTCTGCCAGTTTTCACAAATGGTGCTATTGGCATTTTTGGTGGGACAGTTTTTTGTTGCATGGAACTGTCCCATAATTTCAGGACATTAAGTGTTCCTGGCCTCTGCCAACAGGGCTCACACACCCCACTGCCCCCCATCTCACAACATGTCAACCAAGTATACCCTGTACATATCCTAAATAGGATTGTCAGATAACATTTGGATTTCATATCATTTCAGAATAATTTTTATGTAAGTATGTTCCAAATATTATATGGGATACACGTATACTAAAAATACTTTATTGTTTGTCTGAAATGGAAACTTAACTGGGCTTCCTGTATTTTTTTAATAGATTTTTTTCTTGTAGAGCAATTTTAGGTACACAGCAAAATTAAGAGGACAGTACAGAGATTTCCCATATACACCTGTCCCCTGCACATACATAGCCTCCCCCATTATCAACGTCTCCTACTAGAAAGTTACATTTCCTACAACTGATGCACCTCCACTGACACATCATTATCACCTCAAGACCATAGTTTACATTACCATTCACTCTTGGTGTTGTACATTTTATGGGTTTGGACAAATGTATGATGACATGTATTGAGTAGTACGTACATCTTACAGAGTAGTTTCATTGCCATAAAAATCCTCTGTGCTCCAGCTCCCTGTATTTTTATTTTTTTAATTTTTATTTATTTATTTATTTTTAAGAATTTATTTACTTTATTTTTGGCTGTGTTGGGTCTTCGTTGCTGCTTGCAGGCTTTCTCTTGTTTCTGTGAGCGGGGGCTACTCTTCATTGCAGTGCTCGGGCTTCTCATTGACGTGGCTTCTCTTTGCTGTGGAGCATGGGCTCTAGGTGCGCAGGCTTCAGTAGTTGTGGCTCGTGGGCTCAGTAGTTGTGGCTCTTGGGCTCTAGAGCACAGGCTCAGTAGCTGTGGCGCTTGGGCTTAGCTGTTCCACGGCATGGGGGATCATCCCGGACCAGGGCTCAAACCCTGCATTGGCAGGCGGATTCTTAATCACTGTGCCACCAGGGAACCCCTCCCTGTATTTTTAAATGCTTAATCTGGCAATCCTAATCCAAAGTCTCCCTAGAGGGGTGGTACCACCATTCATGAGAACTACCTCCTCTTAGAAAGAGCCTTGCCAACTTGTCTAACATTCAAGAATTCAAAAATATTGCAGGGCCTCCCTGGTGGCGCAGTGGTTGAGAGTCCGCCTGCCGATGCAGGGGATACGGGTTCGTGCCCCGGTCTGGGAGGATCCCATATGCCGCGGAGCGGCTGGGCCCGTGAGCCATGGCCTCTGGGCCTGCGCGTCCGGAGCCTGTGCTCCGCAACGGGAGAGGCAACAACAGTGAGAGGCCCGCATACCGCAAAAAGAAAAAAAAAAAAAAATATATATATATATATATTGCAATCATTCATTTATTCAGCAAATATTAAGTTGCAACATTTTAAAGTGTTTACTGGGTATCTTAAGTTTCATTAGGTATTGTAAAAAACAAAAATAAATAAGACATAATCCTTAATCTCCAGGGACAGTCAAATGCTCGTTCCCCCACATCAGCTAAACAGTCTGTGGATACGACAAAGCTGAGTTTATTGTTTACTGCAGTAAGAAAGAACACTACCACAAAAGTGTCTTAATGGTGTCTCAGAGAGAGGACAAAGTTGGGATATTTATTGAGATTTTGAAGTTTGGTTCAAGGCAGGTCTTTTAACTTTAGGCGGAGAGGAGAGTTGATTAGGATTGCACATGGATCATTATATGAATTACATGGATGTTATAGTTTAGAATTAGTGGACACAGCAAGGTGAGGCTTTGGGGGCAAGTCTTGGGATGTAAACTGTTGTTCGATACCTTCTATTGATGAGTTGATGATTCTCCCAGGAAATTCCACCATTTGACATTTTCCTCTAGATCAAATAGTTAATGCTTGTTTACCTTTTCCTGGGAAAATCAGTAATTATCCTGGACAGTTATGCTTAGAATTTCAGAGGTACACTCTTGCTTTTCACAATTCCACAACCACGACCTCATAGACTA